>NC_088245.1:124035130-124335130 GCF_036013445.1 Caloenas nicobarica | reverse complement strand
AATCACATTGCCAGCTCATGTCAAATTTTGCATTTACCAACAGCCCTAAGTCCTTCTCCTCAGGGCTGCTTCCCCACTCTGTATTGATACTGAGGACTGCAGTGAGCCAGGTCCAGGACCTTGCACTTGGCCTTATTCAACTTCATAAGGTTCACATAGGCCCACTCCTCAAGCCTGTCAGGGTCCCTCTGGGTGTTGTCCCTTTCCTCTAGGGTGTCAACTATACCACTCAGCTTGGTGTCATCAGGTTGATGGTACGTTGTTTGAGCACTGAAGTGAAATTCATCTTGTTTTTCTATACTGACAAAGTAAAATCTTGTGCTGAGCTAGTGTTTAGACTGCCAGTGTAGAAAATAACTGAAACAGCCTCAGGATTGATTTCGGTTTAGATAAGCATCTGAAAGGGATAGATGCTCACTGGAAGATCCTTTTGCTCTCTATTGGCTCTTGTAGTCATCTGAAGGTTACAATTGGAGTTCCTCCCCTGTCCAAGAAAGCACTTTAGATGCTTTTGGGCCCCTGAAGACCCTGCAAGTCTAGGCACTCGAATCATTTCCTGGCTAAAGAACCATGGGCAAACCTCGCTGAAGTAATTGCCCGTTCTTACTCCATAGCCCATGGGAATTCTTACTCCTGTATCTCTGCCTTTTTGAAGGAGAGAGCTCAATCAATTACATGTAGTGTTCTTTGGGGATAGACCCTGTACACAAGCCATAGCTCGTGTACATAGATTTACATGCATCAAGTGCTTCATGGTAGCTGTTTATGTGCAGCCTTTTTGTCTTGCTGTCAAATAGTGACATATAACTGGAATATAACTGGGAATAACTGGGTCTTGGTTCTGATCCTGTCTGCAAATGTCTGTGTTCTTACATTGGATAAATATTCTGTGCTCTGCTTTCAAGAAAATTATCTAAGATGCTGGAATGGCATCATTTTTATAATGATCATCATAGCTGACTATAGTACTGTAGAAATGTGAAATTTTATGATAAATACTGTAGCAGATTTGAAGATAATCTGTTCGTTAATCTTTGTAGTTTATTTAATATATATTATATATTATAAATAAGAATATTGAAGCTGAATGGGTTTTATTCACTTTTTTAGATAAAACTTTACCTCTGATCATTCTAGCAACATTTGTAACTGCCCTGATTGCTGTCTTGCTTGTGGCTACACCGCTAGTTTTTGGCCTGTATCAAATCTACAATAAAATCAAATACGTTTTCTTTCCATCGTGCCAGCCTCCTTTGAACATAGAGGTAAGATGAGAATTATTTTTCTTATTCATTAAGCAGATGCTTTTTTAGAAAAATTAACAGAAAATATTATGAAAAAATGCTTATCAGTCTTATGGGTTTGCCAAGATTAAGTGTATAGGATTTAACAAAGTGCAGGAATTCCTATGGAAAAAATGGGTAGTAGTAATTTCTAGAATTCTGCAATTAGCAAATATTTTAAGTTTTATGTTTTTTCTTCTTCTATCTGTGCAAAAGTCTTGCTAACGATCGTTCATTCCAGAGAGTGTGCATGTCTACCCAATGTGATAATGTACTTTGTCCCTGCTACATGAAACCAGAAATGTTTTCCCATTGTGTTATCTAGAAGAGCATGCTCTAGCTTTTTTGGCATCCTTTAAAGGATGTAAAGAGGAGGTAAAAATGCAAGCCCAGTCTTTAGAGGAAATTTTAGTGTAATAGGCAGCAAATGCTTCTACCATCTCTTGACCTAGGGGCCTGGATGGTCTCTACAAAGGCAGATGTTGCCCAATTTCCAGCTCAGCTTGGTAATACTTAGGAGGGATCCTTTTCTGGAATGAACAGGGCAACACTAAGTGTAGGTGTATTTTGAAATGTAGCAAGAACTGCTGTTCACTGTGCTTTCTTCTGTGTCTCTCAGAACACTGTTGAACAGTGTATGGCCTTCCTAACATATGTCCTCTTCTCACTGAAGGTCCCTAGGATATGTAGTATACAAAGCTTTCTGAATAAAGCTGTCACTTAAAACCAGTGTTATAGTTTACAAGGGCTAATCTGAATTTAATTCATAGTATTTGTAAGGCAGCATTTTAACCGCTTTGTTCAGTAGAATGCTGGTAACACAATTAATGCAATGCCTATTTAGAACCTTTTGTGATGGATTTGGTATAAATGTCGACTTCAGAGAATGGATTTAAAACATGTAGGATAAACAGCAGTGCACTGTGGAGAGCAGTATATGGCTTGGTGTTCTGCTGCAGCATCACACTTTCTCTTCTTTCAAACTTTGCTTTATAAATGATAATTATTTGTATACTTTGGAAACACACACCTGTCATTTCTGTGCTACCACATGATCTTTGAAGGTGTTCTAAATTTGGATTTTCCTTTAGTTCTTGTGTGGCCTCGTAAGGCTATGACCAATGAAATATTGCAATTATATGAATGATTGACAACTATGAGCATAGCAAAAGAGTTAAGATTAATGTTAGAGCTATTCTTTGGTGTTCAATTAAATGAATGCAACACAACTTCATCGTAACTTTTAGTTCGTGAACTTAGGGATACAAATGGCATATTAGAGGTAGAAAACTGCGTTGTGCTTCTGAATATGGTAAACCAGATTTGTACAGCTGTGGTGTTAAGTAGAATTATTATTTAGGTATTATGTATGAATGTTCATCTCTGTTTTCTGCTTCTCTTTTTGCAGAGTTTTGGAGGACAGGTTTTTAGCAGTCTTTATCTGTCAACTACAGATGAACCAATAGAAAACTGTTCTATAATTGAGGCTATTACAGAAGAAGTAAATCAAATTGATTTTAAAGACTACAAACATTCTAAACAGAGCAGTCGAGATTCAGGAACTTATTCAAATGACAGCGATACTTCAGGGAGTAAAGCATCAGAAGAAACACTAGAAAAGGAAATAGTATAATTTTTAAGAAAATCAGATTCGTATATGGGACTGGCAGCACAATAAACACTTAAAACTTTTTCACTATGAAAGTTGCAGCTTAAGGAAGACAGCGTGACTTTGGGATCTTGGTCTTCAGGTTTCCAGATCTGCACTTTCTTAGTAGAAAGTTACAGACCCTCTCTGCTGCAAGCTGACTGAAGTTAAAACACAATTGACTTCTCATACCTTACACCATTTAGACTGACTTTTCATCATACGATAAAAAGAATACCATCTGTGTCAAGAGGAGAAGATCTTTAAGCTTTATATACTTGAACCTGATAACCTCAACAAAAGCCTACTCTGTTCCACCAGAAGAGTTTCTCGCTATCTTAGGCGTTTGTTTTGAATGCCAGTGTGTACTGTGACAGAAGCCTTAAATTGCAGTATTGAATCTTACAGTGTTTACACATGCAGAAGGAAATCGATGCTGGATACAATTTTAAGAACTTTTCTGACATTCTCTTCCAGCTCCCTCAGGGGCAGTGCTTTTTGGCTCAGCAGGTCCAGAGCAAAAAATGCAGAGACACCAACAGTAGCCTCAGTGAGGTGGCTTCTCTGAGCCTCCTTGTAGAATTCGTTGTGGCCATGACTGTGGGATGATCCCAGCCCCACTTGCCTGTTCATTTATCTGCATCCCTGTATCAGAGTGCTCTTCTCCCTCGGCACGTGGTAATCTGGGCAAGTGTGGCAAGGGGAAAAGGCGGGAAGGAGGTTCACTTCACTTTCCTATAAGGAAAAATTTAATAGTGGAAGCTCTTTGTAAATTAGACATTGGCTCAAGTTGTTTTGCACTGTATTTAGGATAAAAAGCAACAAACATCTAACCCGATGTACTCTGCAAGAAAAAGCTAAATAATACTGTTATTAGGTTGGTGCAAAAGTAATTGCGGTTTTCGACTGTGAATTTTAAATCGTCAAAACCAGGCTCAAACACATCCTTATTAATCAAAATAGGAGCCATTACAATCAACACATTTTGGCCAACAAGAAATAAGTTTGTTTATGCCTGTAGCTTAAAAATCCCTGCTTTGGGATTTGACAAACTCTTGGAAAGCATTTTCTGCGTCCTGCTGGTTGTGGAACCATTTTCCCTGCAAAAAGCTGTCAAAATGCTTGAAGAAGTGGTTGGCAAGAGGTCGGGTGAATATGGCAGATGAGGCAAAACTTCGTAGCCCAATTTGTTCAACCTTTGAAGTGTTGGTTGTGTGACGTGCAGTCGGGCGTTGTTGTGGAGAATTGGGCCCTTTCTATTGACCAGTGCTGGCTGCAGGTGTTGCAGTTTTCGGTGCATCTCATCGATTTGCTGAGCAGACTTCTCAGATGTCATGGTTCTTCCAGGATTCAGAAAGCTGTAGTGGATCAGACCAGCAGTAGGCCACCAGACTGTGACCGTGACCTTTTTTAGGTGCAAGTTTGGCTTTGGGAAGTGCTTTAGAGGTTCTTCTCGGTCCAACCACTGAGCTGGTTGTCATATCAAATCCACTTTTCGTCACACATCACATTCCAATCAAGAAATGGTTCATTGTTGTTGCACAGAATAAGACGACACTTCAAAACTACTATTTTTAATTATTTTTTCAGTCAGCTCACAAGGCGCCCATTTATCAAGCTTTTTCACCTTTCCAATTTGCTTCAAATGCCGAATGGTTGTAGAGTGGTTGGCACTGAGTTCTTCGGCAGCTTCTCATGTGTTTGTAAGAGGATCGGTTTGATGATTGCTCTCAACTGGTCATTGTCAACTTCCAGTGGCCAACCACTATGCTCCTTATGTTCAAGGCTTTCATCTCCTTTGGAAAACTCTTTGAACCACCATTGCCCTGTACGTTCATTAGCAGTTCCTGGGCCAAATGCGTTATTGATGTTGCAAGTTGTGTCCGCTGCTTTACAACCCGCTTTGATCTTGAATAAGAAAATCACTGGAATTTGCTTTTTGTCTAACATCCTTTCCATAGTCTAAAATAAATACAAAATAAACAGCAAGTAATAAGTCAGTAGCAAAAAAACCCTATAAAGCAAGAAAAGCGCGTTAGAATTATGTATAACATAACCACATTTATTTAAGAATGTATTCCTATATGAAAGAACAAATTTCAACAGTGCAAAAACCGCAATTCCTTTTGCATGAACCTAATATTTAATGACAAGGCATGTTAAGGAGCTTATTCTTGATTATTTTTTTCCCCTGTGACTACATAACCAGAAGTGTAAAATACTTACTTAGAATTGAGTTGTATTTGGAAGTATGAATCTCCTAACAAGGAAGAAATCTATTTCTGTAATTGGAAGGACTCAGGTTGAATTTAGGAAATACCTTTCAACAATTGATGAGGATGCTTGTCATTCAGAGCTTTTTCAGCTTAGGCTCATTTTGCCAACAGACTTTTCTTTGTAGACATTATAAGGATATGCTGCAATAATGTTTCAATTTGCATGCCACTTCTGGAGTAATTTCTTAAAGTACCTTATTTTTTTATTAAGAAATTGATTTAAACTAAACTGGTTTTGAGCTTCCTGTGAGCTGTTGTTTATTGTAACAAGCAACTGTTGGTGTTTATATATTTTTTTTCTTTGTTGAAGATGTGATCTAATTTTATAAATTTTATATCTCTTTGTTCATTGAAGAACATAATAAATTTTGCACATTTACTCCCTTATCCCTTTCTCAGTTCCATGGATTTTTGACGTAGTGACATTGAAGCTACACCGTGGATACTGAGGAAGTTCCCATGAGTCCTCAGTTATTGTCCTTCCTGAAAAAAAACGGTGTGAAGAATATAATGTATAAATTTAATTGGGGCTTACGTTGAGAGTGCTGCATGATTAAGACAAATCAGAAAGAAGGTGCTAATTAGTTTTCTGAGTCAGGGCTTAAAATGAGGACACTGAACATGAGCCTTCCACTTGTGGTCATTGGTAAATTGCTTCCGTCTCTGAATTCTTGCAAGTTGCTTAAAGAAAGGCTGTGTGAAGTTGTATTTGTATGGTCTCTACAGTAGAATCTAAGCTTGCTGTGAGGATGCAATTAGTTGATGCAACTGTTTGATTTATGCTGTAGCTGGCCTTCCTGGGTGGTTTTTTTTCTCCCAGACAACTTCAGTTGCAGTCTGTTTTTCTTGTTTGTGACGTACTTCTACAGTAGAGTTTTTGGGGACATATTTTCATTTTGGGGATTTTTAAAAGTGAAGCTATTCTAGATGTGTACTGAAGTAAGGTGTCATGGTTTTGGGGTTTTGTTTTGTCTTTTTCCTTGCGTACCTAGGGAAAATGTTTCATCTGATATTTCAACAGCTAACTGTGGGCTATTATTTTGATAACTGTTTTTTGTGACACAAGATTTTATTTGCCTCCTGGAGTTTCAGCACTCTGGAATAGTGAATGTTTCTGAAATAGGTAAAATTCATAATCTGCAGACAATCCACAGTTTTCTTCAGAATGTAGAACCAAATGAGCATTAATTAATATATATGTTGCTTGAAGTGTGGTTATAAGAAGGGTTACAGAAAATCTTGCATTGGTTCTTTTCAATGTTGCCAGAAAGAGCAAAAACAGAGCTTTAAGATGGAAATACTCATTCTATTTATTCAATATCTAATACTTAAACTGGGAAAATAAGTTCCTAAATACCTGAGGCAGTCTCATTCTGATATGTTTCAGCTGTATCCAGAAATACTAGAAAAAATAATTTGACAGAACTTTCACAGTTGACGTTCTAAGAGCAGTTTATTACGGTGCATAAAGGAACTTTGTTTAAATGAGGGGGTTTTTTTCAGTTTCCAAAGCCTTTCTAAAGAATAAGCCCGTCAATGTGTTTTTCTTTTTTCTTGTTCAAAATATTTCTAACAATAGAAAGCTAATCTTTATTATGTGGTATGGAAGAAGTCTGAGGAAGAAGTGTATTTGACTCTCATCACTGAAGTTATTCAGTGGGATCAGATACAGTCCCATTCATAATTGAATACTTTCAACTGGACCATGTAGAGTTTGACTTGTCAGTATTGATGGTAAAAATCACAACCAAATTAACCAAACACAACGTTTTTGAAACTAGAAGCACTTAACCAATGTTGATATTGTGTAATATAATCAACTTTAAGACTCGGTGTGGGGAGGGGTGACAAAGCAGAAGTTTCCTGTCATGGGACTGTTGCTTGAAAGGAAAGCAGCATCTGGTAATGATTTTGCATATTGGGTCTGTGACTTTCCCATGACTTCTGCTTTTGGAATGGGTTTTGTTATTAGGATTGTTTTTATATAAGCATGTGCTTGATGTCGCAACCTGGGTAAGAATGCACAGATAAAAATACAGTCAGTAGAGAACCCCTTTGGTGGTAAATCTTTATGGGGTATTAGATCATTCTTGTAGGGATGCTTTACTGAGTGATATTCGTGCAATGCTGTTAGCACTTGACTGTGCTAGTTGGCATATTTATAGGTGTTATTTACTGCTGTTTGACATTGGGGCTTTATTTCCAAGAAAAAAAATCGGAATATGCGTGACAGTAGAACTATTTCTCACTGTACTGGGAGTTTCAATGTATTTTGGGTAAGAGGAAGCAGATTTGATCTGCAGAGGAGGAATTGTGGTAGATAGCTATGTTTGCTTCTTACTGTGATTACAAGGTTTTTCTGAATGCATGCCAGTGATGATTTTCACTTAAGGTGCAATGCATAGGTACAGTAGTACCTGCTAATGGATAATTTGATGTAAATGAAGAACAGTACGTAAGTCTTGGGGCATATATGCCTTTCTTAGGGACTGATTACTTTGATCGTCTACCTTTATTCAGCACTGGCGAGGCCACACCTGGACTGTTGTGTCTGGTTCTGGGCTCCCCAGTACAAGAGAGACATGGACATGCTGAAGAAAGTCCAGCAAAGGGCTGTGAAGATGATTAAGGGACTGGAGCGTGTCTTCTACAATGAAAGGCTGGGAGAGCTAGGACTGTTCATCCTGGAGAAGAGAAGGCTCAGGGAGATCTCATCAAGGTATATAGATACCTGAAGGGAGGGAACAGAGAGGACAGAGCCAGGCTCTTCTGAGTGGTGCCCAGTGACAGGACCAGAGGCAACGGGCACCAACAGGAACACAGGAGGTTCCCTCTGAACATCAGGAAACACTTCTCACTGTGAGGATGGCTGAGCACTGGCACAGGCTGCCCAGGGAGGTTGTGGAGTCTCCATCCTTGGAGATACTTGGGACACAGTCCTGTGCAACTGGCTCTGGGTGGCTCTGCTTGAGCAGAGGGGTTGGACCAGATGCCATCCAGAGGTGCCTTCTAACCTCAGCCCTTCTGTGATTCTCTTTTTTTGGGTAGTGTTGCAAAACATTTAAGACAGGAACTAAATCACTTTTTGTTCTGGTTTTTTTTGTTGTTGTTGTTGTTTTCAGATGTGTTGTCAAGGCCCCATTAAAAGTATAATTGCAGAAAACTTCAAACCATCAGGTAGATGGCAAACAGCCACATGAAAATAATCAGTCTCAGTGCTGCTGAGCAGTTAAGCTAGAGAAGTACCAGGCTTGGTACTGAAAATTACAGTTTATAAGGGTTGCAGGTAAGCCTGGAAAATTTCTGATAGATATGCTTGTGTCGCACTGAGAGATACCATTTGGTAAATTTTTAAGGAAAAATATACTCTTGTTGCAGGTTGGTAGTCATCAGAATAAAATGAATATTCTGTTACACTTAACCTGCATTTATTAACTGTCCACTTATCCTTCCCCCAAATTTCCCTATCCATAGCACTCGACTAAGAAGTGCAGTGTTACGCTGTGAGAATCCCAAGGCATCAGAAGAAGTGCCACTTTTTGACAAATGGATTATTTGCCATTGCTGTCTGTGACAGATAATCCAAACTTTCAAAGACTTGCTTAAGTGATTGATCATGTACTGAGCATTTTAAATAAATTTCTATAAATGTAAGCAAGATTGCCTGCAAGATGATCTTCTCCTAGACCATCAACTCTTACCTTCTTGATGTTACCCACATGTCTGATGCTGCAGCTAGCTGGCAAGTGAATGTCACACACATCTTGGTGAAAAAGGCTTTCCAATTACATTAGCGTAGTGGTGGCCTTAGTAAATTCTTGTTTTCATGACAGGTGATATTTCCTAGACATCTACTTTCCCACTGAGGCAAAAAAATTCACCCCTCAACCCTGAAAACTGTCACTGTCCTCTACTACCCCATTTTAAAAAAACAACATGACATTGTAGGCAGTCAGGACAAAATATTTTATTTAGGCTCTTGGAAAATATTTTGGCAAACTTTACACTAGAAAAATTTGTATGGTCAAAGTATCTTCATTTCACAACAGAATCCAAAAGATCTTGAAGTCACTGAACAGCAGCTGTTGTCTTGTTTTCTTTGCACAGGAAACAACTGTAATACCAGGCTATCCTTTTTTTTAATATAAATAGGTACAGACTATTGGAATTTATTCATGGATGTTGAATTTGTGGTGCCAGAGTTACCATCTAAGCATCTGTTATTAAGTGCAAAATTGTTGTAATTCATGGAAGCTACCACTGTATCAGCAATACATGATCTACTTAATCTGTCAGGGAATGGCATAGAATCAAAGAAACTTCAGCTTGACTATGTACCAACATTTTGTTATGGAGACACCAAACTTGAAAAATCCTGTACTTTTAACTAGTTTTCAGTTTTTGTGCAGTTTCTGGCATGCCAGAAATAATCTTGTAATTAATACCACAGCCAATTCTGTTGCCTTGCTGATGCCTTTTTTCCTAAGACAGTAAAGGCAAAGCATATTCAAAAAGAAAGTGGTGTAAGTGGCAGCTTTGTTTGGCTTCCAGTAACTATACTCCCTTTCCTTCACTGAGTGTCATTTATTTACTAAACCTGCCAGGTATTGTTATCCAGTCACACGAAAAGTGAGGGTTTTTTTCCCCTGACATACCTTTCTAGAAGCAGTGTCGGTACCTAATGTTTTGAGCTCCTTCTACTGGTCTTCTAACAGCAAATTAAAAATCCTTGCCCAAAAGTTAAGACAGGACAGGGACAGGGGCAATATATATTGAAACAGCCTTGTAAAAATACTTTTTTTTTTTTTTTTCTTTTTTGCCCAGATTCATTAAACAGTTACTTAAAAGGAGACTGATTTCAAATTAAAATATCCCAACTATTTAGCCAGTAATTTTTCTGCCACAATGACCTTATTCTTTGATCCTTGCCCATAATCCATGTGTGTGTGTGTATATATATATATATATATATATATATATATATATATATTTGTAACTGACTATGTAGTACTGCAAAGCTGTTGATTTAAAGTATATCAGGATACTGATTTTTTTTTTTTTGTCTATTTTCAAATGAGATTAACGGTGAGTATATAAATGTATCATTTTGCTTAAAACTGCTTCTTTTTAGCTAATGACTTCTGAAAGAAACCTGCACTTTATGTATGGCAATCGGCTCGGTGCCCTGCACGTAAGTATCAACAACAAAGAGGTTGTTATTATTCTGTAATATTGAATGGGGAGAAGGCCACAGCTGTTAGTTGATTATCTGAACACTATGTGGCTGCTTAGGCGTGCGCTGTCAGTTCGTACTCTGACTCATAAGACTTTTGACTCATTAATGGATCTTCCAGCATTGTTTCTTTGAGGATATCCACTGAGGACTCTGATATTAATTCTTGAAATAGATGTCCAAAATCAATTCCCTCTAGCACAGAATCTTTGAGCCTTGCACATTTAAACTCTGTTAGATTGATGTATATGTATATCCATATTAGCCAGTACTTATAAACACTTCTCAACCCTTTTCTTCCAGCATTGTTATTTTCCTGGGAGGGGCTGATTGGCTTTTCTACAGAAAAGCCAGGGTAGCATGTTCTAGTAATACAGTAAAACTTGAGAAAGAGGTCCTTTTCCAAAAAAGCTTTCAGGTATTGTTTGTGAAATGATTTGCAATGTGCTTCAAGGTATATGACAACGGAAACAAAATTTCTGTATTAATTAATATTGTGTTTCATGTGTGTAGATCACTATTAGCTTTGCCAATTTCTGTCTCTTTTTTTTGACCCTCTTCCAGCAGCTCTGTCCCAGGACTCCCTCCTGCCCAGCTGCTGGAACCCAGACCAGGGACCTTGGGGTCTCTGCCCAGGCAGAGGGATGTGGCTACTATCCTCCTGTTTGCAGGCTCAGCCATGAGCACGTGTCCCAGGGGCACGCACCCTGAGGACACTGACATGGCTGGTTAAACTGTCTGCCAGGAACAAGGTGCATCTACACATAGCACACAAATTGTAAACAGCCAAGTCCCCTTCCTCCTCTTCAGCTGGTAGAGATAGAAGCTCCCTAGCAAAAGCACACACACATTCATTGATCCCCCAGGTACCAGCACAGCGCCTCTACCTTCTTGATAAGCCCTGCCCTGGTCCCAGACCCTCTCACCTGCTTCACGGCCTCCTGCTCCACGGCTCGTCCGACCTGATGTTCACCAACAAATGCTTGCACTCACACACACCTCCCACTGGCACTCCGTGTTTGCAAGTTCCCCTGGACACCAACACAAACCCTTGCCCACCCCCTCGCTGGCTAGTCCAGCTTGGAGTTTGCTGGCAAATCCACACGTACAGTCCGCGCACACCGGAATGAGGGGAGATGCAGACACGTGTCACTTCCCCAGCACCAGACGCACAGACTGTGACCTGCAGTCCTGCTCCAGCTGCCAGTGCTGAGCCCCTCACTCTCCTGAGAGCCCCCAAGGAGCTGGTGTTCGGGACACACACCATTCCTACCCCTGTGGCTGGAGGCTGAAGACCCCTACTCCAGTAGCTGACACCACCCCCCCAGTGTGGCTCTAGGAACTGGCACCAAATCTACTTGCACACACAGCTCTCACCAGTAGCTGGCACTTAGTCCTTGCTGTATGCATGCACATGGGATAGAGAATGAGATTACACAGAGAAATAAATAGTTAAGAAAAGTGATTAGGCAGAGGGCCCGGACAGACAAGTGTACAGACTGGCCCTGCTTCATGTACAACCAACCCCTTTTATTTTATACCCTTTCCTGTCTACACCCCTCTTTGTTCCTTCCTGCTTCCTCTTCCCTCTGCACATCCTCTCCTGGGTTTCTACAGCTCTGTTGATTCCTGAACGCCTCTCAGCTGGGTGCCTGGCATCCCCCTGGTTCACAATCTTAATCAGCTGCAAATTCCAGGTCAGGACTTCCCAGTCCTGGGAGTGGTGCTTGTAGTTTCTGGAGAGCCCACCTGATACTGTGAGTGGCGAGGTTTGTTTTGTCAGGTCTGTGTCTCTGTGTACCTTGTTTCTGCTTTTCTTCTTTTTCCCTTACTTTCATAGTTGACAAGGTCCCTGATCAGATAACCTTGCTGGAATAGCTCCTGGACCAGATACCCTTAAAGAAGCAGATGCTTTATTTTCACATTACCTTACACTGAGAAGATGATTCATTTTGTAATATACGAAACAAACAAACACATACTGAGCTCACGAACATCTAGATATTTGAGGGAGGCTGTCATTTAAGCAATCCTGGAAAAGGTCTAGCTGTGAGACGCCGCTTGACATCCCAAGAAAGGTGCCTGTTGGCATTTTGAGCCAAAAAGTCTTGTACGGTACATGTAAAATGTATGCATGAAATTGCCAGAAAAGTTTTTGCTAGGTGAACTACTTTTGTTTGTGTCCTGGTAGGATCTAAGGTGTTACCCTTCAGTCATGTCCACTGTCAAACCTGTGTGTCCCTGGCCCTGTGTTCTTACGCAACTCGAGAGTTTTTTGAAAGTCCAGAAGGCAAAAAAAAAAAAAAAAAAAAAAAAGAAAAGGAGGGGTGGGATTTCGTAACTTTGTATGATAGCATATCTCCTTCCTGTGCCTGATAAAGATCATAGTGAGCACACAGTTCCTTACTTTTTGTGTTGAAGTAAAACACACACAAGAAAGTTCAAGTTGGAAAGCTGAAAAAAATCTTAAAAGATTATAGCAGGTTTGCATTTTTCCCCTGTGGGAATGATGGTACCTCAAAACTTTTAAATCTTGCCATGAAAGGCTCGGGAAGATTTTTCTTAAATCACCACTTCTCAATAAATGTTTGTGGCATATGTACATGCATACATACTGGTGCGTCTGCCATCCTCTTGGTTACATTTTCCACTGAAAATTTTTAGTGTTTATTTCTTCCTTTGAGTTGATAGGCCCTATTCCTGCAAATGAAGCCCCAGAAAACATGTGTGTTTTTTCACTGTAGCTCAGTCTGCAGGACTGGGGCCCAGCTTTTTTTTTGGAGGAGGGGAGGTTGTTTTGGTTTTTTTTGTTTTGTTTTGGTTTTTAACTTGTGCTGGCATTAAGGTTGTAAATGTATAAACAGGATGCAATCCAAATTCTCCTTCAAACCTAGACTTGCAGCCACCAGAAGCAACCTATATGTACATGTTGTACTGGCTAGACTACGCTTTAGCCTGGCCGCATCAGTCATTCCTGTCTGTATGTGCCCTATATTGTTTGTAAAAGGAGCAGCATGCACCTCCTCTCAGCTCTTCTGAATTTCTTGACTGAGTCATAACAAATTTGCTTTCACCCCTTCCCAGAAAACTGCCTTATTTTTTTGTAAGGCCCTTGTTGACCTCCTAAAAGCTCATTCATTTCTCTGGTATAACCAGTTTTCCCTCATTCCTCACTTTTTCATACTGATTCTTCTGCATGGTTGCACATATGCACGTTTCTTGTACTGGAAGATTCTCCTCTCCGGCAGAGCCACTGCTTTTACTGCTTTGACAAAGTGCATAGAGCACGCGTTGGTATTACCAGCCTGGCTGGGCATGCAAGTGATGAGGTAGCAACTAACAGCCAAGACAAAGGTTTCTGTGGTGGTCTCTCCAGAAAAGAGCAAGGGGAATGTCTTCATTCTCAGGGATTGCCTTAGAGTATTCTTCATCAGATCTCACCTACCCCAGAAGCAGCATGAGATCCCTGATAGTCCCCCCTCCTTTGCTCCATTGTCTCTCTGCCTACAGTGACTACAGGAGAGGGTCACCAGAGCTCCAGATCCTTTTGTTTTATCTACAGCCACGATTTCATATCTGCTCGTGCATGATCAAAGACAAATGGCTCAAGTGATGTTCCTTGGCCTTGTGTCAGCAGCCACGAAGGAATGCCTTTGCCTATACATCACGCAGTGTCCTTTCCCTACTTGTAGGATCAATGTGTTCATATTGCAGGGGATCTCTATGAAGTTTAAGCTGGACATTAGAGGTCTGGATGCATCTTTGGCAGAAAGCTGGGTTCTCCTGGTGCCTTCAGCTTCCCTGCTACATCACTTGCCAGATCAGTTGTCCTTCAGAGAGATTCTCAGCCACAAATTTTTGGGTTTAAGTCCTGAGGACATACTATTTGCAGAAAAAAATACCTAGCAATTGGAATTAGGTGTTTTGTTCAACCAAGGGTTTTCCTGAAAACTTTTAAGATCTTGAATCCTACCTCTAGAAGGAAAGCCACTTTCTGCCCATACTGTGTATCTGCTCTTTACAAAAACTTTCTCATACAGAAGCCTCTGAGATATAAGCAGAGTTTTCATTAATGCACCAAATTAATTCAGTCATATTTGCACTGTAGCCCTTGGCTCTAGAGAACTTTTGCAAGTAACCTCAAGGACACATCAACATAGTTTTCCCAGCTTTTGTCATCATTTCCTCTTTAGAGTTCCCAAAATTATCATCCCCAAAGGATCTTGCAGTAAAAGTCTAATCACACTTGGCAGACTATGATGTTGGACAAATAGATGGTATTTGGTTTTTATGTCTAACTTACAGCATTATCATTTCCAAACCCAGCTTGCCTAGTTATTTTTTTGAGGATCTCACTCAATCTCCTGTTGGAGGATTTTCTCGTAAGTAATATTGCTCAGTCTGAAAGTGACGGATTCAGTTCCTATTCACCTTCAGAGAAAGAGGTGTAATAATTACTATTTGCTGGTTACTTCCTGAAAGAGAGGTGGTTCGAGGCTTCTTTTAGATCTCAGGAACCTAAGTACTTTTATCTACATATTTTAAAATCAGATACTGTTATTCTAGCATCTGTAATCCCTTTCAGTAAAGGGATTAATTCACATTTCTCAGTCTGCAAGCTGTGTATTTTGACATCACATGTAAGTCTTGTATCAGAAGTATCTTTCCTTCATAGTAGTCCCAAACATTTCCTAGTTTAGAGTCACAGCCCTCTCTTTACCTTTTGAGGAGTGCACAGAGACTTTGGGAGAACTGAACATTAAGGTGCTCAGTTCAGTCAAAAGGGGAACAGCTGAACTGGATGTCTGACTCGCAGAGAATCCTCATCTCAGGCAATTATAAACTCGATGTTATCTTGAAAGTCCTGAATTTTTGTTTCACTCCTCTCCCACTTCTCAGTTTGCCCGCTGCAGAGATGCTTTGTTTCCTTGGGAATGTGCCTTGAGAGACTGAGTGTTTCAGCCCTCTATGCTTTGGAAGACACTTACGCTGCAATCAGCATTCCTGCAGTTAGAGCATGCCAAATATTTCTTCCCCATATCACAGGACATCCTATTCAGGGAATGGCACATAATATCACCATGTTATACAGACAGCAAAGTGGAGCGTGATCTCCTTAACCATGCAAAGTAGTACAGCAGTAGTCACCTCTTGGATCTATTTAGCACGCAGTGACTGAGTTTCACTGATGGACTTCATGAGAGTTTTTCCCTGACAAATTGAATGTTCAGAAAACATTTGTCTGTTTTAAAGCACATTTCACAGCTATGGACAACTAAAGACCAAGATCTTTGCAATAAAAATTGCAAACTGGTCTCTGCCTGTGTTCAGCCACTCTGATTGGGAAAATCTGAGATGTGAATTCTCCCCAAGTCTTTTGTCAGCACTGGAGGTTAAGTCAGGACAGGAGTGGCTTCTGTGGGTGCCCATAAAGCCCACAGAGTTTTGATGTCAGGATCTCATAAGGCTTCCCAAGTGGAAAACTGTGTCTCTATATATAGATCTTCTGTCAATTTGCCAGACCAAATTATTTGCCTGAATCTTAGCTTGTACATCATCACAAGGAAGGCTTAGACAAATATAATCATGCAGTTTTCCTCCTCTTCCTCCAAAAAAATATTTGCTTTACAGCAAGCAACTGTCCCGCAGAAGAGCCTGTAAAGCAAAATAGCTGACATTTGCAGACTGGGGTCCAGTTATGTCCCTATCTGCAATGGTTGTGCCCCTTCCCTTCAGGCTGCAACTTGGAAAACACTAATTTTTCTGTATAAAGTAAACAGAAGTCCTTTGGCAGCTTCTTTGACTTTTCATTCCCCATTCTATTTAGCTGTGTTCAACTACAAGGTAGTTTTTGCGAGGCAAATCTTGACTCTTCCTATGAAGGACCCAGTTTCTTAACAGGATTTAAACACAGCCTGTCATTTCATGGCACCAACCCGAGCCAATTTATCTGCTGCCTTCACATTTCCTGGACCACAGTTTCACCCTTTGTCTTCTGCCAGAGCTAGTTTCACCAGACCTTAGTAACTGGCAGGGGAGGAAAAAAAAATCCAAACAAACAAAAAACCCAAACCTGACAAAAGCAAATAGTTTCCTGTTACTTAATACAAAGCTAAAAGCAATCAAAATCCATAAGGAAAGAGAAGCAATGCAATAGCAGCCAGCAGCGGCGTGGCCTTAGTCTCGCTCCAAGAGGAAACACTTCGAGCAGCTCGTTTCTACCTTTAAGGTGCTTGACTTTTTGTTAGCAGTTATTTGTTAGATAGGTGGGACAGATTCAGGCCCTAAAGACAAACCTCGTATTTTTTTTTCTTTAGGATTAATTGTCTGAAATCGAATTTGACATGGAACCTAAGGTGGTGCCAGACTTTAATCAGCTGGTTCGAGTGAATCTGTAGGTTTTCTTCTGAAGTCTTATGAAATTCAAAGCTCTCCTTTTGAGCCTTCTCATACTTCAGTCATGCTTTTTCATAGGCTGAAGACAAGGTGATTTAATCATCCTAGTCTGTGCCCAGAGGAGCATGTCTCAGTGGAAAGCTGCTTTTGAAAACTTTTGAGGGAGACAAGACAAGGCGTCAAGGTCTGATGAGGCTTTTGTTTGTCGAGAGGATGAGTGGTGTTGGCAATATCCATTTGAAATTCCAGTAATAGGCGAGATTCAAAAGGTTGTGTCACATCTCTACTTGTCCGTCTCAGTAAGCGTTATGATCCAGTGCAGGCATCAAAGCAGGATGTTGCAAAGGGTGAGGCAGTCCTGCAGGTTGAGATTTGACCTTAGGCTGAGCTGATTTTACAGTTCTCAGACTGGATGAGTGTTGCTTCTCTTCTACCCCAGCTTCAAGCCTTTGCCTCCCAACTCCTTCCTCACTCCCTTGTGTTGGATTTAGTAACTACATGATGCCAGGATGCAGCGGTTCGACTAATCCCGAGAAGAGTTGTGACAAATCAGCCAGGCCAGCGGGCAAGATCAGCGCCCCCAGCCAGAGAGGGGACGCAGCCGCCTCTTCGCCGTGCGGCTGACTGTGCGATAGGCTTGGCTTTTGTTCAGCTACAGAGCCCAAGTTTCTCTCCAGGCATTTTAATGTGGTCACTGCCTGCATATTTGGCCACGATATAAATATATATGTTAGACAAGAACTCAAAGGAGAAAAACCTTTTTTTGGAACTGTTTAGGGACACCCATGTTTTCTAGAGGTGCTTCTGTAAGTCATCTCCCCATGCTGCAAGCCTTCCATTACCAGAAATAATATTTGATCAGGTAATGTGCCTCAGGGTGTGCTCTTCAAAGAAGAATGACTTACAGAATTAATCTGTTTCAACCTCCTACCCTGTCCCCTTGAAAATTCCCACACCAAAAATTGCATCTTCCGAACAATTCTGTATCTAAATGTCAACATTTGAGGAACTTGGGTTTTTACTGTCACTGTGGTCTTTTTGTTAATGCAACCATTCACAACTATCATCAACAACATTCACAGGCACCTTAAATTAATGATCAATTTCAGACATCAAGGCATGCCTTGTCTTAGAAATAACAGTCTGAAGGACAAGTTCATCTATAGCAGATATGGGGTGTTTATCTATCCACATAAGTACATCTCTGTTTCTGCTGCTTGTGTAAACTGCTCTAAGTAGGCATGCTATGACTAACATCATACTTCCTCTCTGTTCCTAGGAGAATTTATTTCATCAGACACTTACTGTAAATGAATCACTAAAACTTTTTTTTTTTTTTAATATAAGCACCACAGTATGCTGAAATGCACACACCATGGGCTCAAATCCATTGGCTTCTAGGAAAGCCTACTCTAATTGCTCAGTTCACCAGTCAACATCCTAAATAATGTTCTAATTCAGAATATGCAAGCATGATCAAGGGAGGGAGATGTTCCTTTTTTTCTTCGTGATCTCTTTGTGTTCTCTTCTTTTGACAGTCACAAGCAGTATCACCCGAGCTTGCTCGGTATCACAGCTTGCTCCTGTGCCTGTGGGTGGGAGAAGACAACCTGTGGAGAGTTTGTCAGGGCCAACCTACTACTGTAATACATTTGTATTAAATACTAAACAAATGAAAGTATTTCCTACCTTTTGCCTGGATATTAACTGCTAACTATGTCCTGCAATTAAAAACATCTTCCCTGTGCTACAAGATTGAAATGCAAAGCATGACAGCACTGACTTTCCAATTTAAAACTACGTAAAGCACGAAGCAAGTCTCTCTTTTTCACTTTATAAACTTACCTCAGAACAGCTCAGAGAAATAAAGTAAATGTTTTTCCCTTGAGGAGAGGGCTGATCTTTAAAACCTCATTTTGCATGACTCAGGTGTTTTCTGGTTGTGTCACGCTGTGGGAATCCCCTTCAGTCAGCAGCAGAGGCAATATGAAAATATTAGGAGCGTTTTTTTAATCTTGTGATTTGTTTTTAGCTTTTGAACTGATACTGAAAAGTCGACAAAAAGACTCTTTAACACTGTTTTGAAAGTGTTAAAAAGCAGGCACTTTTATTACAGTGCGCTGGACGCTTGGAGCATTGCTCCTCTAATCGAGTGTGTGCGTGATTCGCACTTCTTGGTATTTATTACATACACCTATTGCATATTCATTTCTTTCTACTGCTTAGTTAATGCATTAAACATAAATTATTTCCAGAACTATTTGATGATTGCACCCCTGCCTTTGCATGTTGGGAATAAGAGCATGGGAAGACAAAGATCTTGATGTCTTCAGCCATTTGTTATGCAATGATGTTTCCAAACACATTGTGGATAGAAGGGAGCTGCTTAGTCCATCAGCTGCTGGGGATCAGAACCTTTTAGTTACTGAAAGTCGCAGTGAGAGCGGAACTTTTTAAAAAAACAAGATGTCTTGCTGAACAGGAGATGCACCTTTACGTGCCTAAACAGCCTTCCATCTACCACCAAAAGGACCCAGTTTGCAGATGAAGGTCCAGATGTTTCCAGCTTTCTCCCACAGTTAGCAGAGCTACCACAGCAAATTTTGCAGGGCGGGGGGGCTTTGCGGCTGAACAGGCCGGTACATTTTTCCTATAAGATTTTGTGTGTGTTAGGCCAATATCAAACAATTCTATTATAATAAATTTCTCTTCCAGGAAGAAGATTAAAAATCATAGCAGCAACCACCATGAGTTGGAAGTAAAGACATAAGAGTTTGAAGAGCCAACTTTCACCAAAGTAAATCTTTAATTCATTTAAGGCTTGCTGAAGTACAGTTCAAATAGGAGTGGGCTTTCTTGTGTGTGTTTAGGGTTTTTTTCCTGTTCTCAGTACATTTGTGTTGTTTCTTGCACGTTAATGACATATCTTGCAAGTGTCTGTTAAGTTCATACTACTCGAAATTTTGATAGAGTAAATAGCATAAACGAATTCCAGTGCCTGTTAAAAATTTTTGGTAATTTACAAACTAGGGGGGAAGGGAGATTCTTATTTTCTGTCTTCTTCCTTTTTTTTGGTTTCTTAACATAGTTAGCCATGGTTCTTTACGCAAGATGCCTAGAAGAGTAATGGAGGAACACAGAGAAGGTGGTTGACTTCCCTCTTGGACCACTGTGGTCTTGAGATGGTTCACCTACTGATCACCACCTGATGCGTGAGGTATCCCTGAGTCTTGCAATGGATGCATTTCACCTCTTTCTAAGTGTTATTTTTGGAGAAATTCCTTATCTCTTGTGGATTTTTTTTTTCCTCCCCCCACCCAAGATTCTGTGCTGGAGAATTTGCTGCAGGAAAATTATTGCCTTGATATTCATTAGCTATCTTCTTATTGGGGAGTTGTTTTCAGTTTTACAAGGGTGAACACAAGCATTTGCCTGTAATAACTGGCAAGGCTGGGATTTTAGAGTAGTAAATTGTTTGTGTTTGCGAAATACACCTAAAACTACTTACTGTATCAACCTATTGCTGTTTTGTGCTGTAAGAATATCCTTTTTTTCTATACATAAGACTTCTCAGTGATTTTTCCTTGAAGAGCCTGTAACTTGCAGGAATAGATGGAGCTATTTCTCATCTGAAATGTATTTCCTTCTACCTTCACTTGTTACCTTTCACTTCCTCATGCTGACAGCTTTTAGTGAGGGAAGGGCACCAGCAAGAAAAAATAACTTATCCCTTACTTTCTGATTTGATATGAACTTTGCTTTTTGCTCCCTAAGCTCAAAGAAAACAAAACAATATCCCTAATTATCTTTCAGCTCCTGCAGATTCTACAGATTTCTTGGGTTAATATTTTTTTCTTTTGGAGCTGATTGATAGGATCAGACATTGCATTGACTCCAGTTCTCTCTTCTCTCCATCTTCATTAAAGCACTATTTATTCTCAGTTCTCTCATTTATCTCTTCAGCTCTCCTTAAGCTGCCACATTTAAGAAGTCATCCCTCATCCGCTGATGGTGAAAACCACATATTTCATTAACTTCTTCTTTTTTTTTTTTGTGAAGGTACAACTAGTCATTTTGACTTTCTTCTTAACAGCCTGTTAGACTCTAAGAGTGATTTCTTGGGGTTTGACTTAACAAGAGGCTCAAAGTAAGAGAGCGATCAGCTGGAGCTGATCCAGCTGATCAAAAGCCTGCAAAGTTTTCTGTCTGGTTTGGCAAAGGGAAGACATGGAAGAAGATCAGTTATGGGATTTCTCTAATGATTACAGTAAACACGTGTCTTTCAGTGCAAAGGTAGAGGGGAAACCCCGCTTCAGAATTCATGTTTTGGGTTCTTCTTTAATATACCTAAGTTTCTTCTCTACCAAAATCTCATTAATGCAGGAATTAGAGCCGCCACCAAAATTAATCTGCCTTCTGAACATGCTGCTTTGTTATTTAAGTTTCACAGTTAGAAATTACCAATGGCTTTCCCTGATACCAGCTTGGCTACCTGTCGCCTGAAATGCTCCACTAGTCATGCTGACAGTGTCTGCCCAGAATTCCTCCAGTGGCTTCAGACATCATTGTTAAAGGATCTCTGTCCCAGCATGGGCCTGGCACTGGGGAAATCCCAAAGCGAAGTTGTGGAGCAGAGAGTTTCAGTAGAACAGCCCTGCCTGAGTGAGCGAGTTGAGTCACTCTTCCCAGAAGTGTTCAAAAAGAGGTCAGACATGTTAAGTGCAGAGAAAATGGGCTCAATCTATAATTGAATGACTTTAATCTCTACAATCCCCTTCTAGCCCATCTTATTTTAACAGTCCACTAATCAATCAACCAGTTGGCTTTTCAGCATTTGCTTTTTTTTTTCCCCTCCTTCATTTATACCCCTTCCTAGCTATTATCATTTGTGTCAGCGTTAAGACTTTGACCGAGATTCTGGCCCGTTTTATTACTGTACCTCCCTGCAAAAGGAAGAAAGCTTGCGAGTGATAAGAGCAGGCCATCCAGGAGAAAGGGAGGAATCTCTCTTTCGATTGAGGAAGAGATGAACTATAGCGAAATCAAGTGATTCATCCAAGCTTACTTGGAAACCAAAGCTGCCCAGCCCTTACGTAGTGCTCTGAACGCAAAATACTCTTGCTGTACTTGCCTGCTTTCCTTTTGGCTGACATCTGATGGCAGTGTGTAAACTTTACTCAGCAAGCCTTCAGGCAGCCAAATATCATCTTTATTAATATTAGTCAAACATGTTTTAAGTACACTAACTGTATGGTTTCCCGTGTTGGCAGTCCTGCCAGTCATAGTTCTGCCGACTGCCCAATTTTCCATTAATAAAACACGGTTTTTCTCTGGAGTGAGTAAGAGAGAGAATTTTGACTTTGCCCAGGAGACATATGAAATACTCCTCTGCTTTATGGTGCTGTAAGGAGCCATTAAAGGAGGGATTTGTTTTTACAAACTGGGGACCTGGTGCCTGACCCCAGCAGAGGGGAAGGACTGAGAGACATCAGACTGTGAATCCTTAATGTAAAACAAAGTCTCTTCAAACTAATCCCAGAATGCAAACTGATTGCTGTATTTAAAAAGTTAAGCTAGGAGGAAGGGTAGCCAAAGGGCCAGGAATCCATATTTTAAATCGATAAAGGGAAGGGGGTTGTTAGAATGAGATGAATGAGATATGTAAACTGAGGCAGGTGTCAGCCAGTCTGTAAACCCTGCAGTACCAACCAGTGGGGAGCAGGGGAGGCAATTTGTGGCCAGGATTCGGGACGAGATATAAACAGGGGCTTTTTGCCCTATTCTGTGTGCTTACTATTAGGTAGGACACCCGGTTTTGCAAAATTGTTAATAAAATATGCTTTGCTGATAGATCCCGCCTGACTCTATTGGCAAGATGATCGTTTCCTACAGTGCTTTTAACTAAAGCAGCATCGAAGCTCTTAAAAGCAATAGGCCCCTGCCTAGTGAATTATTTAAAAACCATCGGTCTATTAGAACAGCAATAATTTGGGAGGAATGCTGCCCCGCCCTCCCCCGGCATCGCCTCCAGATTTTCTAATCGCAACACCGTGCCATCAACAGCATTCAGCCGAAGGTATGCGGTCAGGCGCAACCGCGGGCTGGTGTCACGTCGAGGTGCAGCCAGAGAAAGCCGGGGAGCTCCAACCACCCAGCGGCACGATTCTTCCCACATCGACCGCACGCCACGAACGCTCCCGCCGCGCTGCGCGGCCGCACCGCAGCGGCGGCGGCTGCGCCGGCGGGACGCTGCTGCCCGCGGCAGCGCTGCAGGCGGGGCCGCGGGCGGGCTCTGCCTCCCTGCGGGCGGGGCCGGAGCCGGGGCGCTGGAGCCTCCCCGCTCCGCTCCCCGCCGGCAGCCGCAGCGGGGGTCGGGCTGCGGGTGTGAAGGCGGCCGCGCCAGGCTCGCCCGCCGCCGGCCCCGCTCCTCGGGGACCGGCGAGCTGCCTCTGCGGCGAGCGGGGCCGGGCGGCGGGGCGCTGCCAGCCGGGCCATGCCGTGTCGGGCGCCGCTCCTCTCCCTCTTCCTTCTCTTCCTCCTCCTCCTCCTCCTCCTGGGCTCGGTCCGGGCCTGGGGCACAGGTGGGTGCGGCGGGGCGCGGGGCTCGCTGCGGTCGTGCCCGGCGGCGCGGGGCTGGCGGCTTGTGCCCGGCCTGCGCCTCCCTGCGCGCCGCTTCCCCGGCGGCTTCCGGCCCGGGAGGCAGCGGAAGCCTGTGCGGCGCGGGCTGGGGCCGGCCGGGACGGGGCTGGCGGGGCAGCGCGGCCGCGCCGCTCGGCCCGGCCCCGGGAGCGGCCCCGGCGGGCGCCCGAGCCGCAGCTGCGGCGGGCGGTGGCAGCGGGGAGAGCGGGGCTGGGGCGGATTTCACCGGGAGGAAGAGTCCTGGTTTCTCATTAGTGTGTGTTAATATATATTAATATAATGTTTATAAATACGTAAAGGGTGAGTGTCACGAGGATGGAGCCGGGCTCTTCTCAGTGACAGCCAATGGTAGGACAAGGGGCAATGGGTATAAACAGGAACACAGGAGGTTCCATTTACATTTGAGAAGAAACTTCTCAGTGAGGGTGACGGAACACTGGAACAGGCTGCCCAGGGAGGTTGTGGAGTCTCCTCTGGAGACATTCAAAACCCGCCTGGACGCCTTCCTGTGTAACCTCATCTAGGTGTTCCTGCTCTGGCAGGGGGATTGGACTAGATGACCTTTTGAGGTCCCTTCCAATCCCTAACATTGTGTGATTCTCCTGCCGACACCAGGGTTGCTGCTCCCAAAACATCTGCCGTCATCTGGGCTGCCACTGGCCGCGTCCCGGGCCGAGGCTGGTTCTGCAGCCAGCTGCCAGGCACCGGGCAGCGCGCCCCAAACTGGGGGCCTGTCAGACAGTAGATAGATAGATAGATGATAGATAGATAGATCTATGCCTGTCAGACAGTAGATAAAACTGGCACAGGGTCTGCCTTGAGCGGGGTTCAGACAGTATAAGTTTCTGATATGTCTGTACTTTGTGATGTGACACCCATTCATCAAATGTCCTTGAGCCTTCTCTGTTTAATTTTAGGTTTAGGTAGGATTGGATTTAGACTTCTCCCATTATGGCAAGGCGTTTAGATTGAGGTTGGCTCTTCAGGTTGGCTCTGAGCTATAGCACATGAATATAATGCTGGTTTCAGTATGAATCCCAGCAGGTGTGGAAGAGCTGCTGTGATGTCTTGGATACAGTCTGCATGGTCCTTATTCAGGCACACGGGGAGCCTCCATGAGTTCAGCACATCCACCGTCATGTTTCCTCGTGTTCACCAAGGCCTGGCTGGCCAGCCTGTAACTGGTGAGCCCCATGGGGCTCTCTGGCTGTTTGGGAGCAGCTGCCGTCCCAGGCCTGCAGTCTGTGGCTGGAATCAGGACTCCAAATGCCCATGGGTGGGTTGAGGTGAGCTGGGGGAGCTGCTGCAGTTGAGTGTTGCCCAGTTCCATCCCATCAGCAGCAGCCGTTTGGTACACTAGAACAGCAAAAGTCCATCTAATGCCAGCCCCCCCCGCCAACTTCTTTTTTGCCATTTGGCAAAATGATGTGTTCTCAGGCTGATGCAGGGGAGAGGATCAGAAATCGTGCAGGAACGGAGGCTGTGGAACCAATGGCTAGGCCAGGCTGAGCTGCTTTCACTCGCTGTAACTTGCGGCTTCACACTCTGCTGTGTGAAAGCTTTGACTTGTGGCTTGAAGACTCAGGAAGTCTCTGCACCAGGAAAAAACAATCTGAGCGTCCGTTTGACATGCTTTAGAAGAACCGGTTCAGCGAGACCACCTTCCAGAGAGGGAGAAAGCACGGGCTGTTTCTGCCTTTCCCTGGCTGAGGCAGTTTGGGTTTTTCTAGGACAGTTGTTCGTGCAGGTGCTTTTTTCAGAAGTGTGCATTTTGTTACTTTAGGTCATACAAACTAACGATTGTTACAGAGTTCAGTGTGTGATTTCAGAAATTTAACTAACTTCCCTTGTGAAGTTGAGATATCTTACTGAAATACAAAGGTGTTCTTTTGGTGTGCAATGGAAACAGTTCCTCAGCACAGTAGTAAGTGCCTTGTGGTGCACAGCACCTTGATGCTCAACTACAGAGCCATAGATTTGATTTTTTTTTTTTTTCAGTGTTTTGAACTGGTAGGGGAAATGATCTGTTTCTGAATGCTGCTATAAACCAAAATAATCAGTGTGCAGTCTTGAGGAGGTGACCGAGCTGCCTTCGTCCTTCATTGCTTTTTCTTTTTTTATTTTTTTTAAGAAAAAAAAATGGTAGTGTTTGTGTTGTGTTTTGTTCTGACAGCTTTATTTATTTTTTAAAATTAGTTTGTATCCAGCGTCTGAGTGCACAGATTGCTGATGGTGTGAGATACGTTGCCACGTGCCAGACCAATAGTGAGAGTGCAAGACAGAATCTGTGTGACTGGAAAGTGAAAACTCTTGTTGAATGAAGAAAAGGTTACTTGGTGGCCTTAAGAGCACTACTCAGAAGTGGAGGCTAAGAAACTAGTAATGTAACTGCTTTGAGAGCTTAGCTAGTTATTTTGTATTTTGCACTTACGGTTTAATGGAACTTCTATGAAGACGTGTTGTCTCTTTCCTGTACGTGAAGGATGTTACGAGCCTGTTCTGAAAGAGCGCTGTCAGCATCAGTGTGCTGTCTGGTGCCGTGTAACAAAATCAGATGTAGAAATCAAAAAGAAAAAAACTTTTCAACATTATCCTCATGTTCCCAGAGAAGGTTGGGGCCAGAATTTAGCTTAAGTGTTCGATCTTCTGATCTTATTTATGTAAAAATAAACAAAGTGTATCTTGGGAGATGATTGTTTTAAGAATAGAAACTGAGAATCTTATCACTTGGGATATCGTGTTACGTCGTGGCTGTCTTTGAGCTTGGGGCCTGTCGACCCAGTATGTTTGATGGCGTAAGGGGGTCACCACAAAGACCAAGAAGTGTAGAAGGAAAACCTTTCACCCTCTCAGGGCCGGCAGACAGCGCAGCCATTGCCCAGCAAGGCTGTGCGGGCTCCATCCCTGGAGGTTCTGGGCCTGCCTGGAGAAAGGCCTGAGCTGCCTGGTCTGACGCCAGAGCTGGGCCTGCCGGGGGTGGGGGGTTGGACTGGAAGGCTCCCGAGGGCCCTTCCCGGGTTATAAGTGGGAGGCCTTTCTGGTTTTAAAGGCATTCGGTAACTGCGTTTTCCTGTCGTCGTCACTTCAGCCTACTTGTGGTAGTCTCATTCTTTTGGCAATCCCAATTCCTCGCCACTGGTCTCCTTGTCTTTCGGTGGCTGTCGGTTCTCCAGCCTGCTGTTTTGCCGTGTTTGCTAGCTAGCATCTCCCACCAGCTGCTCCCCCACTTCTCACCTGATTTTCTTTACTACCCGCAGCCCTTGGTTCTCTGCCTTTTGCTCGGCTGCCCTCCCTCCCTCCACTTGCTTTTTCTCCCTGTCTGTCCCCAGCTGGGTGTCCGGCCTTTGGCAGTGCTCCAGTCCCCATAGACGGCTTCCTCCTCCCCACTGCGTGGGCCAGCAGGGAAGCGGTTCTTCTCCTGTACTGTCTCAGAGACACAACCCTTTGCTCTCCTCTTCCACGTTGCTTGCCTCCTGACAAGCTGCTCAAAACCGCTTGCAGTCTTTGTTCACCTCCGGGAGTTCGTAACGTCACCGAATTTGGATGGACATTCCTATTGGCAGAAGGCACACCTCCAACAGAGGTTTCTGCCCTTTTTCACGTTGTGAAATCAGTTTCAAAACTGACAAAACTTCAGGCTTGCAAGTGGAAGGGTGCATTAGTATGTGTTTGTTAATGTTCAAGTACGAGAAGGTGCGCTTTTTTTTTTTTTTTTTTTTCCCCCCAACCTGTTGCCTGGAAAATTTCAGTGAAGTGACCTCGGCATTTTCAAACAAGTTAGCAGGAGGCAGGTGGTATGTGTGCTGAAAATGTGTGCCGAGTTGTTAACGCAGTAAAATATGAGATGCAGGCAGTTGGAAATAGATAAGCTTTTGTAATGACAAGTGGCTGTCGGCCTTAATTTATGGCTTCATGGGGGAGCTGGGTGGGGTTTATTGATTTGTGCTGGATTCTCTGCTTTCAGTGTTATGTTCTGTATGGAATAAATAAATTCAGTGCTTTGTGGTTAGCAGGGACTTAAATGTACTGCTAGTAATGCACTTAGAAATGGAATGAGGAGGATGAATGGTTTTGCCTGCAAAGCAGTGAAAATGTAATATATGGTGATGGAATTTGGAGACCAAAAGTTAGTTACTGTGTACCTGAATGTTTCAATAATTATTCTTATTATTTTAGGATCTTCTCCTCGTTTACCAGCGCCGAAGGATGTGATGGTTTATTCCTATAACTTTCGTAGTTTGCTGAGGTGGTCTCCTGTTGAAGTGGATAGAGGCTTGGTGTTATATACAGTCCATTTTAAAACGTAAGTTCATAGTTCTAAAAACAACCAAACTGATTTTGTTCTAATCCAGTAACACAACTGGTTAAAAAAAAAAAAAAAATAAGCATAGAGATGAAAGAATGAGTCGTCTATTACAGATGTACATCTGAAAGCAGCTTCTGAAGACTGACAATCTTGTAGCCTGTGGTATATCCACCAAACTGAGAGAAGATCAAATATCTGAAGAGCACCCAGAAATGTTGCATTGTTTCCTGTATAATTTTATTTTTACCAGCCTCTCTCACTAATTTTAATTTTTCCCAGATACTGAGGAGATGCAAGTGCTGAAAGGGCTGTGGAATAAACCCCCATCAAAGTAGTAGTTTTGCAGCACATTCTTTTGTTACAAAAATTGTGAAGGTGGGAGGGATTGCGTTTTAGGTGGTTGCACTGTTGTGCTGATGCTTTATTTGCCCTGTGTTTTGCATTGCAGAGGGTTCTTAAACCAGTGGGATGAGATGAACTGCACCCGTATTGCCCAGACCAAATGCGGCTTCCCCTGGTCACTTAGGGAGCGCAGATGGACTGTTTTTTTGCGTGTGAGGTCTGAGTTGGGGCAAGCGACTTCTGACTGGGTGGAAACAGATCCGTTTGTGGCAGAGAGAAACAGTAAGTGCTATTTATGATGTCAGCGTCTCTCTCTCTCTCGAAGATTTCTTTGAAAAGAATGTTTGTTGTCTGTTATAGGCTTTTTTGACTCTACTGTGTACAAAAGCCGAGTGAGAGACTTGTAGATGTTTCATTAAGAAAGACTGCAAGGCCTTGGTCTGTCACTAGGAATTTGGTACTACTTAGTTCCTCTGTAGTGTGTGCTCTTTCAACAGGTATCGAAAGAGAAACAGATGAGTTTCCTTGGGTGGTTAAACCTTGTAAGAACTACAACATATATTTTGTTAGAGAGTTTTCCATTTTCTTATTTCCTCACTTAGCACTGCCACACGTGCGCACTTACACCCCCCTGATCCGTGGTAGTCCGAGTACGAACTACCTGTTTCTGTTGAACAGATCCCTCTTCTAATAAATATAAACTGCCCTGACTACAGTGTAGAAGCGTCAAGGGCACACTTTAAATCTTGTTAAGTGTGTGAACAAGCATATTGTTTTTCCTCATAAGATCTGCTCTTTGCCTTGCTGCGATTGAGGTCAATATTAGAAGAAAGTAAATGTTAAGTTTAAGAACACCTCTAATAAGCAGAAAAATGGATTTATTAACTCTTTAATTCAAGCTTTCCCAAACTTTGTGAGGAGCAGTGGTGGTCCATGCTGCAAAGAATATATTTTTCTTGGTGACTTCAGTTCTAAATCTTGGATTTTCTGTAGTGGTAAAGAGTGTGGGGATGAGGAATTACCTGAATCCTGAGTTGAAGGTTATGACCAATGTATCTGTAGCTTGTGATGCAGGATTGTCGGGCAGTAGGATCCTTTGAGGGTTAGGAAAGCACTGGGCTTTCAAGACAAAGACTTCACTAGGAATACAAGAGAAAGGAGAGACTTGGTGTGGAAGAGATGTTTGTGTGTCTGTTCCTTGGGAGAGCAAGAGGAGCATCATGTGATCATTCTTGAGTGACTGCCCTCGAGGTCAGTTCCTAGACACCAAGGCCATGGGCTACTCTGTCGGGTTGTTCTCTTCCTTTAATGTTTGGATCAGTCCCACTCGAGAGGGGACCTTCAGGAATTTGCCAGGACGCACAGGGCATTTGCAGTTGTACAGCAGCAGGAAGTAGAAAGAAACCGAGATTTCTCTGCCAATTTAAAGATCATAGGGATCGATTTTCTCTAAAGTAGCAGTGGACAGAGCAGATTCTGCTGTTTTTTCTTGAGGTACAATAAGCATGCAAGGATTTATTTTTATCGTTAATAGTTACCCCTCTTTAGTATGCAAGCATCTGTTAACTACTCTAATATTTGCATGAGTGGGTTTTTTTGAGATCCTGGAGAGCTTTACAAATGCTGGTGAGCTTAACTGGTGAAAGAAGTAGAGATGCAATGGATAAAGGACTAATGACCTGTCGTCACACAAGTATTTTGTATTAGGACTGACAGTACTTTCTATAATATTTTTCGTTATTTAGACCTCATAGTATTTCACAAAAGGAAGTCATCATCTTTACCCAGCAAGACAGATGGAGATATCAAAGCAAGGAGGGGGAAACTAGTTATTCTTCTTCCAATCTGTTGACTCAAACATGGTGTTTTTTAAAGAACATGGAATATGTAGCAGGCTATTTGAAGAAAAAAAAAGTCATATCCATCCAATCCACCATAAACTACAGATAAATTCAGATACATTCCAGTGAATATTTACTGAATTTCCAGGGAAAGTTAACAGGAAACCCTTTTTCTTTTTTTTTTTTTTTTAATTAGCTAATTTCTCTTATGCTTTCAAGACTTCTTCCTCAGATTTGTAATAAAGTAGACATCTTAAATGTGTTAAGTAGGTGAGAAAATGTTGTGTTCCCTTTCTTGAGAAAAAGCTGTTGACATTTAGCATGTTTGCTGAGAGTATCTAAGTAAAGCTGGAGACAGTATGATGAGCTGCTCTGCATCCTGGAGGTTCACTGCTCTTTCTGTGTTTATTTTCAGCTACTATAGGTCCTCCTAAAGTGAACAGTGTGACTGAAAACTCTGACTCGCTTCTCATTAGTGTGACACCCCCTTTTGGATCTGAAGCAGGTTACTTTCCTGAGTATCATGTGTCTTACTGGGAGAACACAACAAGTACTGTTAAAATAGTAAGATTTTCTCTAATTATTTCGTTCGTAATGCCTTTGTGACTGAGAGATATGAGTCAGTGTCTCTTGGCAAAACAGCAGAAGTGGAGGAAGAAAACTAATGTAACTTTTTCTCTAGCAGTGAAGGTCACCATTTGGTTAATTTGGTCTTGGCAGAAGTATTGCATGCATTACGAAACTTTCAAAAACATCTTTTATTGCTCCATATGAAATGGTTAAATCACGTTGCAGATCAAGGGAGAGAATCCACAAAGTGTCAAAAGGAGCTTTAAAATGGCGTTTAGATTTTGAAGTTTGCCTAGGCAATTTGAAAATTCTGGAAATATCTTTCCTTCTTTCCTGTGCTGGGCTTGTTTGTGCTGGCAGCTTCAGTAACAGGCTGTGCTGGCCCGATGTCACCTGTTCCTATGGCAGAGAAAGGCAGAGTTATTATAAACGTGCTGGATGAAGCTGGGATGAGCTTGGCCCTGTTCAAATTGAGACTTAAGAGGTGTCCATCTTGATTGTGTTTATGCTGCTCTCTGGGGCCCTGGTAATTGTGCTCTTGACAAGCCAGCATTGTAGGGGAGGGATTAAGTTACATTAAAAAAAAAAAAAAAAAGAGGAAGAAGATTCAAAAGAACGTCATTCTAAAGTCAAGTGCTTAAAAAACAGAAGCAGAAAAAAAAGATATTAAAAAAACCCAACCAAACAAACTGCATGTTTCAAAGACCTTCCTAAATCTGAAATGTCTCAATTTCCTTCCTCTCTTGCGCCAAAGTGTATTTTTCTGACACACGTAAAACACGTTCATGCTTGAGATTCAGCCAAGGCGGCACTCTTGTGTGCTGCTCTTGGCTTCACTGAGGCCCTTACCCTAGAGCCCCCTTTACAGGTCAAGAATTCCCAACAGACTGTGGTGGCCATGTGGAGACCGTGGAGCTTTTGCACTGCCCGTCAGCCGTTTTGCTCTTCAGTAGAAGGAGCTGAGATGGTGGAAGCTCTTCACTGAACGACACTTCCCTCAGCCTCCTCCGATGGTGGGGGCACTGCTTATGGCTGGTTTTCCCTCCCCCTTCCTATATTCACTGCCTGAGCTGGTACAGACGCTGCCTCGAAGCGTCCGGCAGCGTATTGTGGGCAAAATCAGACTTTGCATCAGTTTTCATGCCTCTGCTGTTTGTGCCCTTATAGAGGGTTTTAAACACTCAGGCTTCATTTCTTTTAAAAATAGTGACATTTCAAATGCATTCAAGTAGGAAAGGTGGAATATGTTTTGCTGCTTCTCTTGTTTGGGAAAGCTGAATTATGAAAAATAAAATCTGTGCTTTTTGAATGAGAAACTTAAACATGGGGAGAGGATTTGTGTTGAAGACAGGTCTGGTTTTTACAGTAACACTTACATTTTTTTTGTCTTTTAAACAGGAGATAAAGCGGAGCAATACACTATTCAAAATTGAAAATTTGAAGGAATCGACACTTTATTGTTTTAGAATTCAAGTAGTATTGAAGACATATCTGGATCTCCAGTTACTTGGACTGCCAAGTGTCCCAGAGTGTTATAGAACTACAGTCAGCGGTATAAATTGAATTTTGTTATTTTTTGTATATAGAGGAATGAGTGTAGAACACAAGTCTTGGATCGTTGTGTAAGTGGTCGCTTATGTACCTGTATTTGTCAGGAGTGCTAAGAGAGCACCACTGATAGTAGTTCGCAATTGTCATTAATGGCAAAATAATAAGGATTTTTTCAGTCAGTAATTGAGGGTCTGTGTTGTACTGTTCCTCTTGTCTTTTTCCTTCATAACTACTGCTATGGGTATTACTTTCTAGAAGCATGCAAAGAAAAAAAATGCAAATACTTGATCTTTAGAGGAAGTATTCGATGAAGGAGACGGTGTTACTTTTGCAAATCCTCTCCCTCAGCCATGGCCTCCTGCAGGACAGGAATGTCCCTCTCCTCTTCGACCTGCTACCGTCTCTGACGTTTTGAGCTCCGTGTTTTTGTACGAGATAAGAGAGGGGGAGAGGGGGAGAGGCCATGTGCAAGATAAGGATTTGTCCCTCTCTTGAGTGTCTCCGTGTGATCACCAACACACAGGCACACTTTGAGCACACTGCAAGACGTGTAGATGACACCTGCTTGTGCAGTTTTCTGAGGCCCCGCAGGAGCTGACCCCTGGGGTAGCATTGACCTAGTTAAAGCACTTGATCGCAGGCTCCTGATCTGGGATGTCAGAGTCCACGCTGCTCCCTTTGCTGGAAGGAGGTGCCTGTTCTGAAAGAGAAGCCCCTGCATTAATGGCCCTTGCTGACAACTTGAGGGTGGAAGGACAGACAGATTGCATTCCCAGCCTGCCCTCTGACCACCGGCAGGGATTCCTTCAGCTCCGCATTTGCTCTGCTGGCGTGTCCAGTAGCAGCTTGCCTTAGGCTGCGTGGGGAGGGGAAAATGCTCCTGGGAGCTGGTGACTTTCACGTGGAATCGCAAAACGCAGGTGGTGTTCTGAACGCAGGTGGTTAGGGTTCCTCCATAGTAGAGCTGTGATCGTAGCCTTGGAAATTATGCTTTGATTACCAAGTATAGTAAATTTCAGCTTGTTGTATATTGGTTTACATTTGATGATGTATAAATATGAACCTCCTGTATGTATATGGTGGGTTGGCTTTTTAATGTGTTTTTGTTTTTTTTCTTTTTCAGAGGCAACCAAAACTGGATATCTTATACTAATATTAGCCTTGGTGTTACCTTTTGTAACTCTGGCAACAGTTGGTTTGTTTCTTCTGTGGAGACACCACAAAGCAATTAAATATTGGTTTCAGCCACCTTTAGAAATCCCATCACACTTTGAAGAGGTATGTGTAGACATTTTGTTTTTCTCCCCCCTCTCCTCCCCTAAAAGACAGTGATGATGTTGGAGCGAATATGAATTAAACTAGTTGTTGCATAACAGATCAAAATAATTGTTGACTTAGTGTAAACTTACTTTTCTCATATATGATCTCCTGCTCTATTGCTCTTTTACTGAACAGAAGTATTTGTTTTCTCTGCACTAAGATACAAGTGGTGCTATAATCCTGCTGTGAAACTGAAGTAACATTCTCTGTTCCTTGATTACCCCTTGCCCACTCCTTTCTTTGCTTCTCTAAGTCATCAGGCCTGAAACAGTTGCTCACTTGAAGCAAAAAGCTTTTGTGTGCTGCAGAACACGTACTTGGGACCTAAGTCTCTGATTAGAAATATATGGAATATATGGAACGTGGAGGAGAGAACACTGGTCATTCTAAGAGCAAGGACTGACTTGAAGACTAAGGACTACCTAGGGGAATGCTCTTGGGCTTTTTCTGTTTATTCCTGTAGATTTAGCAATATTCAGACAAAAAAGTCATCCTGGGACTTTTTTCTCCTTGCAGCCCACACATTTTTGTACTAAATGATGTTGTTTCAGTCCTGTTCATCTTCCTCTTTTTAGTATTTCAACAGGAAGTAGTCTTCTAAGCAAAGTTCTTGATTTAAAAGTTCTTATTCAGCATACAATCCATATGTTTAAAAGCTTTGTATCTGTTTGTGGTTCTTTGAGGTGTATCTTCTTGTATGTATCTGCATGTCAGTCTGTTGTACTATGGCAGTTCTGTGATTGTGGAGCTGTTTTTCCAGATTTTTATGGAAGTATGGGTGAATGAACCCAGACTTTCTACAGCATCCTGACTACAGCATTTTTTCTCTTCATTGTACCTCGGCTGTCATTTTGTGGAGACAGTTGTATTACATATCAAGCAAAGCATCTGTGATGCAGGAAAAAAAAAAATCTTTGTACAGTGTACTAAAATAGCGCAGCATTTCATGCAAAGGACTTGCAAGAATAGAGTCTCTTGTCATGTGTTAAGGAGTGATTGTATTAATCTGGAAAATATGCAGCAAAAATAGATACTCTTGAACAATAGTGAGCCTGGTTTTAGGCAAAACACTGATAAGAAACAAAGGAAGATAGTAAATATGCAGAATTTTTTTTTGGTTCAGTACGGGAAATGGTAGATGGCTCCAATTCCCTGTGAAACACAAGATCATCTTAGTGATAAGGAGACTACACAGGGGTGGCAGATGGAACAGAAAGCATTTTCTCTGGCCTACATATTTTTCTAATGTTCCTTTCTTTGATCATGTGTTCATTGTAAAGATGATGACTTAATTTTGGATCAAAGCGGGGCACAGGGGAAGTCAAAGCAAAAAGTAACTACAAGAGAAGAATGCCACTAGAGTTTTCTGGCAACAAGATGCAGATCTGACTTGGCTGACACTGAACAAGGCACAATCTTGTATCTCGTTTGCTCCACCAGCACTTTAGACAAGCTGTCAGTTGCTGGATTCCTGCAGTTGGAGGATGTATCCCCAGCAGTGTAATAAAGAAATGTTTTCTGCTGTGGCTTGTTCTTAACTTGCAGGAATTTGCTTGAACTTACATGAAAAGAATAGTAGCCAACATTTATTAAAAAATGGGAAATACATGTTGTTTTAACTTTTTTAAATGGATGGTTTACATGATTGATTTTTTTTCCCCACAGAAATAAAGTGGTTTTTACTTCCTCCTTGTTCAATGTAGTTTCAAAGAAATTCAGAATAGAATATATTAATATATTAAGCAGCTCTCACTAGGAATTCTGGTCTAAATCAACTCACCTATAGGTGGTGGTACCTGCTCTGTCTCTGTCATTTCTAGTACATCTGTTTTGTGGATATCTAAACTGTTGTTTCTGGCTTTCTCCAGTATTTGAAGGACCCAAGCATGCCTGCTTTAGAGGGGTTGAACAATCACACTGAGGATGATCCCAACGATTCCTTATCTGTTGTATCTCACGGAGAATGAAGCCAAGCCTGTGGCAGCAGTTTGGACAGTCAAGCTCGTTCACGTAGCATCTCCAGCAACAGTGAAGTAACTTCAGCAGCACCCTGGTGCGAGTGCCTGTACCAAGTCTTTGCAGAGGCTCCTGCCCATGAGCAGTGCTGGGTGGCTACTGGCAGGACAGACAATGAGCTCTGGACAAAAAGTGGCCCCTGACAAATCCTGAGTGAGAGGTTGCTTCCTGAGAATAGCGTGGACCCTGAGCCTTGGTTTAAATAGCCTTTGTTCTGCTACAACAGTGAGTGTGTTCTGCTGAAGAGACTTAAAAGGTAGAACATGAAAGGGAAATGAACACTAAATTGCCTAAAGACAGACAGATGGTTATATTAACTTCATTTTTTTCAGTGACTGAATAATTGCATCATGAATTACTTTTATAGTGGCTTTTGGTTTGTTGCCTTATCTGTGAAGTCAGTGTTAGTACTCAATGTGCATTATATCCACCCCAGTATGCTTTTCTGAATCATTTTAAGTTTGTGCCCCTTCTGTGGTCACCACTTCCCTTCAGATAAAACCAGCAGTCTAAAAATAACTTTTATAGCACTTTATTGTCCCCCATGTGAACCTGTGCAAAGAAGTGCTCTAAGGCAGGCTTCTTAATATCTTGCCTCCTACCACTGTCATGAGAAGCATTAATCTGCTCCTGCAGTGAGACAGTTGTTCTTTCCAGCAAAACAAACTTTAAAATAATTTTGCTGAGAATTTATATAACATGTATCAGTAATTATCAGACACTAAAAACCCCTTGCTGTCAGATTAGTCCTGCAAATAAAAAGTTCACCAAGAGTTGTGCTTTGTGTCCCTTAAAGCAGAAGACTAAGTTAAGCCTCACATCACAATCCTGTGGGGGCTGGAAGGTGGCACAGAGAACAATGAACCACTTCTGTAGTAGAAAAAATTGCTTTTATTTGTTTGACTTTTTTCCTGGGTTTGATACATTTTGTTATTAAAAAAATAAATAAATATGCTTGTTTATTTGCAAATGACTTGTTCAAGTTACTTAGGAAATTAATGAACCTGGTCACTGTCAGAGCTGTGGGTTACCTGAGGTAATGCTGTTCCATCCCTTCCAGGAAAGATAACGACTAGCATGAAAAAATCTGTAACATTTTTTCCAAAACTTCATTAGATTGTTTCCTCTTGTAATTGTTTCCACTTGTAATTAGGCAACATGCCAAAACAATGTAGTTATCAGAAGACTTAGTCTCAAACTTCAAGTCTGGTAAGAATTTTCAAGTCAGCTCCATAATACTTGCTTCAGGTTCATTCATGTTCTTTTTATATACTGTGCTGTTAACAAATGGAGAACCACATGCTCTCAAAAGGAACAAGCTAAATGCATAGCAGAGGACATCGGTAAGAGGGCAATAAAACATCTCCTGTGACCATTTAGCAATGCAGCATACAACTGGCTGAGAAAGCCCTACCCTCAACTTCTGTTGGAGAGAGTAGTTACTATGTATTTCTTACAGTTACACAACTCAAGGGTTATCTTCACAACTGCCAACTGTAGTAAGCCAAGGCTTTGCCTAAAATCCACCTTGGCCTGTGCTTCAACTACCTGTGGTGTAAAAGTGGATCTCAGGATATTCTGAATGATGCGTACTGGTTCTTACACTACAGAAAAGACACAGACTCCAAGCTGTCCCTCTTCTCTTAGCAGCCATATAGAGAGCATGATCACTCCACTGCTCTCAAACCCAAGGGATGGGCAAGAAATACTTGCAAGAAAGCAAAGTTCTAGTAGAAGATGCAGGTAACCCTCACCCTGGTCTTAAGAAAACTGGTTTTTAACTGGGCACTTGCATTAAAGCAGGTGGGAAGAGATCTTCCAGAGTCAAACACAGCTCGTGCTGCTCAAATGTCACATGCAAGACACAAGTGCAAGAGTAGTTAGAAGCTACACTTAGTTTTCTCACTTAGTAAAAAAACCAGTCTGAAGCAAGAAACTGACAGACCTGAAAACAAAACCTTGATTTTACTTATTAGCTGGTATAAGACTTGCTTAAAGGTCACTACTATGTGAGCTAAGGAGTACTACTGTACAATTACCTTATGAAGTTCACTATTTTGAGAATAAGATAAAGTTTATTGCAGGTTTCTGAAATTACAACCCAACAGACAACTTAGGTACAAAGCTGTGATTAACACCAGTGAATACATTGTAACTCACTGCAGGATGGTGAAATCAGGATGAAGTTAGTCTAGCCAGTAGCACAATTTCAGCTGCAGTATTGGCTTCATATTCTGTCCACTGGAGAGATTCCCACGAGGGAGCAATTAGATGACTAACAGTATGCAGTGAGCACGCACAGCACTTACATTCTGAAGTTTAATACCATTTAGTCAGCGATCTCAATACATGGAAAGTTATAAAAGCTTTTAGACACAAGGTAGATTCAAAAGCTTTAAAAACCGCATAGAACTCCTAGGAGAAGGAAGTCACCAACAGCAAGATCAATACACAAGATCAGTCTAAAGCTGTAAAACATCATTATTCTCCCTTTCTGTATACCCCAGCTAGAAGAAACTGGATTTCAATAATGGAAGCATTCCCATAAAGTGTCCGTGAAATTTAGGAAATAAATATATTTTAACTGGGGCAAACAGCGGTCCCAAAACTGGCGATGACTTCAAAGAAAGATTGTTAGCAATAAATATATCTGCTATATCCCCACCTGAAATGCTTCACTTTTAGATAGAAAAGGTAGTAGGCAGCAGGATAACTGTTTATCAGCAAAAAGCTTCCCCTGAAGAAAATTGAGTATGACTGGGTTCAGTTGGTTTTGTTTTGTTTTTTTAATTCTAACATCAGTAAATACTTTGAGTACTAATTGATATCTATCACACTGAACAACATGACACTAATTCTATGGACCGTGGTGCTACCAGATGTCATTTGTGCTATAGCAAGAACAATTTTGCCATGCAGAACCTGCTTAATACAGGGCCTTGTTTAAAACTCATAACCTTTTACAAAAAAATAGCTACTTTATATTTTTTCTGAACAGTTATACAAAAATCTTAAAATCAGCTCTTATCTAAGCATACAATAGAATTTACCCTCATTAAATACAGGCTTAGCTGGGTCACATCCATGCGCTGACAGCTCTTGGGTACACAGGCAGCCCTTGCTGTCAGCCCTGGCAAAACTGGCTCTAGCTCAGCTACGCGTAAAAGCAGCAACCCCTTTTACAGGATACAGGGGCTTTATCCTGCTTGTTCACCAACAGTTCCACTGAGGTCTCTGACACATGTGAAGGTTTGGAAGATCAAGTCTTAGGAGTTGATGGAAACCCATGTATTTGGAGAAATAAACCTGAAGATTTCAGAAAGACAGGCTGACATTCCCTTTTTAAGATATATACAGTCATATGTACATATTCACAAATCTGTCCTGTGAAAAGAGGGAGCTTATCCCAGAAACTGTAATTTGTCTCCATACAATTTAGAAAGCAAAACCAAATAAATGTAAATATATCTACATACATAGTACGACGTAGCAACTATGGAATAGACAACGCTGTATGTGATGTCTCATCCCCATAACTCTTCTGTTCTTCCAAACTTGTAGATCAGAGTACTAAAGGGAAAAAAAAAATAAATAAAACCAGACCATACATAAGGTAGAAAAGGTAATTTTAATTGTATCCTTATAATTTAATACAATCTATACTGCAAATCAACATCCTCCCAGTAACTGTAATTTCTACTCAAGTCAGTATCTATGTTTTGTACTTATATTTAATTTACTATGCATTGCTAAAACTACAATATTCAGCTGAAGCAACTGCTCAAATAAAAAAATAGCCAGTCTCACAGTACAAGCAGCTGCCCTTCTGAACGAAAAAAAAAAAAATCTCTGGTATTTAAGACATTCTAGGACCAATCCACAGAGTTACAGAGCAGCAAGTCTCACCTGAGCACCTGGCAATCAGCTGAACATAACGCATCATGCTAGCAGAGAATCTAAGCAATTACATTTTTACGAGCTAATCAGAAAGAATATTGATCCTGTGGTGGATAAGTGAGAAGCAACTTGCAATTAGATTTCCAAAATTCCTGTTATAAGGTCAGATGCAATTACAAATTGTCACGAATCAAAAAAAAAAGTTGAGGGAACAAAGACAAGCATGATTTCCTTTTTGATCTTTATACCTTTTTTTTTTTCGTATAGGTGGTAAAGAAGGGCACAGTCATACTAAATCATAAGAGAATGAAGAGGGAGGGAAATGAGAAATACTGACAATGAGAACAACAATAACAAGCTAGACACCTGGGTGATTAACTAGAGAAGAGAACCACTGATACAGCACGTTAAACCACTTGAAAAAACTGATGGAGTCACAACCAGGGCTGAAGCACAAGTCCTGAAGGAGACACACGGTTCAGGGAATACAGACATTACAGAACTACACTGATGGAAGAGAATCTGATTCAAATGGAACAAAAGTTTTCTATAAGGACACTGAGGAGGGTTAAGGAAAAGAGTCTATGGTGATAGATGGACTCCTCAAATGTTTCTGCCTAAAGTGTGCAGTGGGGTAAAACACAAAGATATATATATTTTTTTTAAATACCAAGGCTATAATTTATCTCATAGTTCATACCTAGAAAACAAGTTTTAGAAGACAAGAGAAAACAAATAAACCTAAAATATATCTACATACAGAATACAATAGAAACTAAGAAATGACACTTTCGGAAACAAAAAGCAGCTTCAGAAATAAGTTCATCAAACTGCTGAAATAAGACTAAAAATTTCAGGCATGGTGAAACTATTCTCAGATGTCTGCCTGCATCAGTATCCCATTTCAGTCATGTGCAAGGCTACAGAAGAGATTTAGGAACTGCTATTCTCTGCGAGAACACGGCTGATTTTCCAATCAGGGAAGCACAGTGAAGCCTGCCAATCTAGCTGGCTGCAACTTGATAAGGTACTAGAAGGCAAATTGTTAGCACAGTAATTTAAGTGGGTAAAAACTTGCAAAATAGGAGGTTATGTGAACTTTTTCAGCAACAGATCTTGGAACTAACTTACCCTATTTAATACTTTCATTGTCTTTCATTAATTAATAAAATTCACGGATTGCAGTATGCATTATAGATATAAAAAAACTTCTTACAGATAGTTTCTAAATGTCATATGATATACTTAATGATATTCAGCAAAATAAAACAAATTGATTTAAGTGTAACATTACAAAACATACCAATCACTCTTGATAACTGAGAGCTCATCCAGTCAAAACAAATCCAGGTGTATCAATTATCAATAATTGAGCCATTGGTGTGAAATAGCCAGGAAAAGGACAACAGGATCTCCCACCTAGTGCTGTAAGGATATATGCCAAGGTATGTGTAGTACAGAGATGAAGGCATTCTCGCCATTATCCAAAGGCACTGACAATATCTCATCAAGAATACTGTCTGTATCCTTGGTCATCCACATTCCAGAACTGTAAATTCAGTGAGATCAGAAAGGGCTGGACTAACAGGAGCATGAGGGGAATAAAGAGCCTCTCACGGCCTGAGAACGGGCAAATAAAACACAGTTTCTAAGCACTGGAGCAAAGGGAGTAGAAAAAAGTAGCAGAGTGAAAAAAAAATGTAGTAGTTTAGAAATAGTGTGATCAGTTTATGCATTGAATACTAACACATCATTTGTCTGTACAATGTCACTTTACTCAGTAGCCCAAGAGGCCCCTTTGGCTTACATGCCACCCTCCTCAAGTAAAGGTCAGGGTGGGTAATAAATTGAAATATGGAGGGTCCTGCACTGAGACCAGTGAATTCCACTTTGTGGAAGGTCCAAGCCTGGAGTCAGCCTCCAGCTTTCAGAACTTATTTTCCAGGAGCATTGATGTGTATGGAAGCAGGTAAGTTGGACACCCCTTTGGAAGGAGGGAAATTTGCCCAGATAACTTACCTGAAAAATATCAATGCATTTTGGAAAAACACTGCTAATCCAGGGTAAACGTTAGTGTCTGCAAAGTAAGTAACAAAGGAGATATTAAGTTCTTTTGTATTGGAAGGTGTATTTAAAACACAATTTATAGTATTATTCCCTGGCTACAAAACTAGACGCTATGGCTCTGATGAGAACAGACCACACACTTTCATTCTTCTGGATTTTCTGCCTTTTGACTGACAGCAACAGTACTTTCTAGATGTGAAAATAAATTAACTTACTCTGTGTAACATATGCTCCAAAAAGAATCCACATTGAAGCAATAAGTGAACCAAACATCAACATAAAGCCAATGAAGAGCCAGACACGAGCACCTGCAGGAAATATTAAGACCTCTGAGAATGATGTAGACTATTATCCATAGAGACAGATGATCCGAGCTACTGCTCTATTAGGATACAATACGCTATTTTGCTGAAGGCACAAAGGCAAAGGGTTAAAACTCTGTGACAAAAGCAAAATAAACCCAAATTAGTATTCTCCAGTAAAACAGAGTAGCTGGACTCCTCATATTTCAGTGAGCAGACACAATTTCCCCTCACCTGTAGGGAATGCCTGTAACACTACTCAACACAACTTGGACCAATGATGAGGTACTTTGCCAAAGCTACAGTGTTTCCAAGGTAAAGATGATATTCTATTAGGGTACGTATAATAGATACTTCCCGTGTTTACTTCAGAAAGGTATTTTCAGATGGGCAACATCTACCATAGCTAGACATTACCTACTGAAAAAGGAAGATGATGCCATTGAAAACAATCAACCTCACTCAAGGCAAAGAAAAAAAATATTTCTGTGCAAAGATTCTCTTGAGCTGATTTATGACACACACAAAAAACCCATCATACGCTAGTTTAAAAAAAAAAAAAAAAAACCACAACAGTAAATCCTACCAGATTTCTAGTGAGATGTTCTACAAATCACACAAAAACAGATGCTGGGATCCACATGGGAAACAGTAAGAGAATTATGAATGAAAGCAGAGAGAGGACAGCAGGGCTGCAGACACCACACAGTAGGTGACATACAGAGGAAACAGGATGTTTGTGACATGTTCTAAAATAAGACATTGTTAAGGAATGTCTGTTCCATGGCCTACCACAAGGCCAAAGTTTCTTTCTCTCAGCAGCTGTACAGGATTTGCAGGGGAAAGTTTAGGTATTCAAGATACACAGAAGTCAATTTTTTCAAGTTTGCTTTTTAAAACGAAGATATTACTTACCTCCAACTGTTATTTTTGTAATTAAATTAACTTCACAGAATTTCTCTTCTACTCCTTAACTTCTGATTATTATTTAACCACCAGTTTGAAAAAACATAACACCACCTAAATAATCAGTCTTTCAACTCAACATGATTTTTAGAACTAATTTACCTGTTCTTCCTAAGCATCCATCACTGTAGCTGTCTCCTCTCACCTGTGCATTTGATACAGCATTTATCCTAGGAACAAAAGAGTGTATACACTTCAGATTATTAGAAAACCAACTCGAAGTTATAAGTAAAAAGCTAGCTTTTTTTTAAGATGCAACAAATTCTGGGAAAACTATTTGGCATTCTGTACAGTCACATATTATTACATGTCCCTTAATGGAACGATTCTAGCTGGATTTCAAGCAAACCCCATACTTTTTCATAAGTTTTACTTAAATTTTTACATTAACAGACCTGTAAGATGAAAGAATTGCCCTTTTCAGTGACTGAAATATTCCTGGTCACTTTCTGGCTGTTTAAGTTTTTAAAATATCTAAAGGCACTTCACAGGAATAACAACAGCCAGTAACACAGTGCTCTCATGATTATGATACAAGTTGTTTTCCTTCACAACAAAACCCACAAATATTCAAGTGAGAGACACCTTGTAAGGATGGACAATACTATTTCTTAAAATGAGTTACACTGCTGAGGAAAAGAACACAGAAACTTTCAGATACCAAGTGTTAAGAAGGTCTTGCGTATCCAAATGCATCTTTTTCTCCTCGCTGATATGGTATGGTTCAATAAAAGCTATTACTTCTCCTTCAAGCTTGCCACGTTTGCATCGTTATAACAAATAGCTATAATACTACTACCTTATTTTAAAGCAGAGGAAAATGCAATGAAATGTTTTATATTAAGATAAGCAACTGCGCAGCATTACAGGAATTTTGATCTAAGAATTGAAACACTTATTACAGAAAGCATAAAGGAAGATGTGCTTTCTTACATTCAGTCAAAGTGTATAGGAAAAGCAATTTACCCTAAACAGATGACAGGGACAGACAGAACAATGAATGAACAGACTAAGACCAGAAACAAAGTTCACAGCTAGAAGAAAAAAGGCCTTTACATTACCATGCAGAGAAGTACAAGATTATTTGTAAGTAATTTATAACCAAGTGATTCAAAGTTTTATCATATACCATATTGTCTAGTAATAACCATGTTTAACAGCTCATGTTTATTTTATAACTCCCTTTATATACACTTACATGAAAAAAGCTAGTGTTGAAAACACCCCACAGGTATGGAATGCATGGTTCATTTGTTCTGGCTTGGGGTAAACTACTGCAGCATCTATCATTATCCACCAACCTGTGAAAAACTACAAATAAAACAGAACAGTATTATGAGGCTGGAAGGGTACAGAGACAGGCAGACAAAACATGGCAGATGTTCATGCATACCACTGGTTTAGTTGTCGTTTAACAAGTACAAATTATTCTAGAAAATTATTAGCTTTAAGTCAGACTCTAAATCTGTTTGATATGCAAGTTCTGCATAAACCTTAATGTTGATGTTTTCAGAAGAGCATTTGGGAATCAGTCACATTTTCTATTCAAATTAGATACCAGTGTATGGGTAAATTCCCTGTACAGCTTTAAGAACAAGAATCCAGATTCTAAATGCATTCAAGACACGAACTGTAGTATAACACAGATGTTGTAATGCAACTAATTATGCTAAAAATCCACTAGGAATTGCAATCTTTTTCAAAGAAGAGAGAGCAGAACTGATACACCATTACCAGATGAAATGCAAAGCTATGAGACCTGTAAAAAAGCTGCCTAGCGATTACATTTTTAAAAAGTATAAAGAAATATACTGGATTAAGGTGCAGCTAAAGAATGAACCTTCACAATATATGAAACAAAACTATAACTTTGTTGTACTTCCAAGTTTTTCAACACACAACTCACATCCTTTCAAAACTTACCAATACGCCTGCAACTATTGAAGCAATGGCATTTCTTCGTTCGCTCCAGTCAATACACTCACATTCTGGCCACCGGAAGTTGTCTAGGAATCCTGCCATTTCCTCAAAGATTAGATTGCCTTTCTTATTTTGTACTTATACATGAATTCTTCCATTAACAACTGTGTCCTGGATACCTGAAACACAGCCAAAGATGCATTTAATACAAAGTAGTAAAATCTTGAGATGTTCGACGACCATCACAATCTTTCCAATGTGTGGTGTTTTGGTTTAGCTGTTGTGGTTTGTTTTTTGCTTTGTTTTTAAATAGAATTAAGTATTGCATATACTCTGTGGATTCTATATTGAGCTATATTCAAACAACCTACCTTCCAAACAGAATTACAAAATAAAATCATCACATGAACCCAAAACTTATGCACTACATATAAATGATTGTATCTGAAACAGAAATTAAACAGAATGTATTGTTTGTTCAAAGGTACAAAACACAAAAATAAAAGAAAAAAAGCAAGAGCGAAAAAGCAAATCTTTCAACTTAAGTTTCACCTTCAAACCATAACCCTCTCTCTGGAATCAGCAGTTAAAAATAGTAAGATACATACAACAGGGCTCCACACGCATACCAGAACTTGGTTTTTGAGTCAGGCCAAGGAACCTTGCGTAAGATACACATATTTCCAGTCTCCAAATAAGATAATATAGTGCCTTTCTAACATAGGGGGAAAAGGAATCAAGACAGTGAATCAGCTAATACCAAGGGTAAAGAATGTCCTGCTCCACAAAGAGAAGATCACACAAACCTTTAAATATAGGAAGCAGAAAGCAAAGTTAATTAGCGTTACAAAGTGACTACTAAAACAACATGGTTCTCAGTTTGGTAAGACAGTAGCTATAGAAGATTCTAGATGATGTATCTATTCTCACACTGTAAGACGATAAGCATCTACAGTTTGAACATCAGAAGTTAGAAGATTTACAGTTTTTCTATTTAGCAGTGACTCACAGCCACTTTTAATACCATTCTATTTTCTTTCAATATTGTCAACTTCCGTATTTTCCCAACCTGACATAATTTCCAGACAGTTCTTAAAGGCTAACAACAGACAAATGTTCTTTAGGGTTATGTTATAGGACAGACTGATGTAGAACATTTTTCTGGTTAATAATGTTAATTAGAAGTCTACATTAAGTGAAATAAAAATAAATAAACAAACAGAGTTTACCCACACTACAAAGATGGGCCACCTCCTATGAGTAAGATAACAAGGTTTGTCCTCCCAAATCTAGTTTCAGAAAACCATCCATAGTTATGACACTGCCTTAAAGGACTAAAATCAATCACTCAATTCCAAAAATATTTTACTTTTGTACAGTATCTGGCCTCAACCAGAGTTATTTTCCTAGAGCACACTTTTACCTAGCAATCTTCAGATCCCTATTGTTTCTACAACTTTTACACAAGACTGCCACACAGACTGTGCTATTACAGATTTACAACTGCTCCTATAGCCCTTCCTTCTTTTCCCCTCTTAAAATGTCTCCATCTGTACTTCATTTGTTCCTCTTCAAGTCCTGAATGTGTCTCTTCCTCATCCCACAGCAACCCTTCCTTTCTCCTCCCAGCTCCTCGCCCACCCACACTGAAACACATCTCAGTTCCCACTGCTGTTGACACTACAGACTACACGGTTCTCACCCTGAAAAGCAAATAGACAAACATGCTGCGCTATTTCTTCTCTCCACTGAACACAACGGTGGTTATGTCAAATCTACCAAAGTTATTACCTTGCCTGTAAATACACTCTCAGTCATTTTCAGAATGACTGAAGCTGTATTCCTTCGAAGCTCAACTTTCCTTTGGAATTTTTCCCACAATGGGCCATTTAAATAGTATTAACATATCTAAATAAAATCACCTCCTTTAAACATAATGTAAAGTTCTATTACAATTCAGAAATCAAGTCAAGAAAAGCCACTGAATAAAACAATTTCAGATATGTCAACAACAACAGAAATTATTTTTCACCTTCTACTTGGATGCCACCCAGAGGTACCTCAACTGGCTGGAGAAATGCACTGACTGAAACCTCATGAAGTACAAGGGGAATTGCCCAGTCTTGCACCTGGGGAGGAACAACCCTGTGCTGGGGGCTGTCCAGCTGGAAAGCAGCTTGGCAGAAAAGGACCTGGTGCTCCTGGTAGACTCCATGCTGAACATGAGCCGGTGATGCACCCTTGTAGCAAAGAAGGTCAATAGTGCCCTGGGCTGCATTAGGCAAAGCATTGCCAGCAGGTGAGGGAGGTGATCCTGCCCCTCTGCTCAGCACTGCTGAGACCACAGCTGGAGTGCTGTGTCAGTTCTGGGCTCCCCAGTACAAGAGAGACATGGACACACAGGAGAGAGCCCAGCAAAGGGCCATGAAGATGATGAAGGGACTGGAGCTTATCTCCTATGAGGAAAGGCTGGGAGAGCTGGGACTGTTCAGCCTCGATAAAGTTCAGGGAGATCCCATCAAGGTATATAGATACCTGAAGGGAGGGAATAGAGGACAGAGCCAGGCTCTTCTGAGTGGTGCCCAGTGACAGGACCAGAGGCAACAGGCACCAACAGGAACACAGGAGGCTCCACCTGAACATCAGGAAACACTTTCTTATGGTGAGGGTGACCAAGCACTGGCACAAGTTGCTCAGAGAGGTTGTAGAGTCTCCATCCTTGGAGATATTCAAAAGCCATCTGGGCAACTGGCTCTGGGTAGCCCTGCTTGAGCAGGCGGGTTGGACCAGATGCCCTCCAGAGGTGCCTTCCAACCTCAACACTTCTGTGGTTCTTAAGAAACAGCCTGTTAAATTCTTGGATGACTTAATGAAAGAAATCTTACTGCTACAAAAATGCTCTAGTTTAAAAGGCTGAAACGAAAAAAAATCATTGCCTTCTATGATTTTAAGGGGATATATAGTTAGTTTTTTCAGTTAACATAATTAAGTCAACTTCCAATCCAAAACCTAGCATTTATCCTAGTAAAACCCTTTCAACTTCGCAAAGTCAGTAATGATAAACGTTATGGATATCATACATCACACAAAAACCTGTCTTAATTATGAAGCATTTTTTTAAACATTAGGTGACAAACCAGAGGCATTTTGCTCATTTCAAAAATCTGAGACAAAAATTTCTCTGAATACTTAATTTTATTTGATATCAAATGGAGTTTTCACAACTGCATTAGTGACAAAGAAGTAAAGCTAGGGAGACCAGAAAAAGTTGATTATTTTTTTTAATACCTTCCAAGATGCAGGGGAAACTTCTGCCAAAGCATATTATTTCAACAGAAAATGCATTTTTGGTGGTTGATACTGGCTCACAAACCTGAACTTTGCTTTAACCTTATCTTTGTGCTCAGGAGAGAAGCACCCTATATAATGTGAATAGGTGAGATAAACACTATCTGCTGGCAGTCTCTCTGCAACAAAGACTCTGAAAACACAACTCCCCCATTTCACTGGAATGACAAATAAGGAGAAACAAGGTGTGGGGAATCTGCAACAGGACACAGACACAAGAAGCGTAGCATTATTTCTACATGTGTCTAATGCCAGAAAGTTGCTTTGATTTCACAAAGAAAGCTTAGTTCTAGAGCAGGCTTGCAGTACAAGGAAACAGAGGTACTAATGCTGCTGTCCTTTTTTCCTTTTTTTTAAGATTATCTAAACATTAACTGATCCCATTTGGAATTCTGCAAAGGAGTCTTTCAGAGGTATTTCAAGAGACCCCCCCCTTGACAGTAAAAATAATCACACATTTCTCTCACTACTGACGTAGTTTCACATGTGTACAGCCTTCGCAGATACATGACTAAAAAGCAGTGATACACCATTTCTTCCAGCATTACTGAATGTGTCTACACTCTATGATCAACCTGTGGGTATTCCTGTCTTTGCGAAGGCAATGCCATCTCTGATCAAAGGCACACCCAATTGAGCACAACCATGTGTAGAGAGCACAACAAATAAGGGCTGTGGGGTTTTCACAAAAAAAGGACAGCAGGAAACAGACTGCAGGATGCCAGAACAATTAATCCAGCCTGAAGTCCAATTAACTGTTTTTCCATGCTCTCATTTAAAAGGGAAGCATAGTGCCTATCGGACTTGCTGGAAGGACTGACAGTACAGAGCCAACCCCAACGCAACAGGCTAGCCACCCTCTCACATGCTATTAAATGCACACTTAGCTACTATACAATACTGGTTTAAATACGATAGAGGGAAGGGGTGCATTGACACCCTAGAGGGAAGGGACACCATCCAAAGGGACCTTGACAGGCTTGAGGAGTAGGCCCACACAAACCTCATGAAGTTCAACACGGCCAAGTGCAAGGTCCTGCACCTGGGCTGGGGCAACCCTCAGTATGAATACAGAGTGGGGGACGAATGGATTGAGAATGGCCCTGTGGAAAAAAGGACATGAGCTGGCAATGCAGACTTATAGCCCAGAAAGCAAATCATATCCTGAACTGCATAACAAGAAGCAGGTTGAGGGAGGCGATTCTGCTGCTCTGCCCACCTGCAGTACTGTGTCCAGCTCTGGGGTCCCCAGCACAAGACAGACATGGAGCTGTTAGAGTGGGTCCAGAGGGGAGGGCCACAAAACCAGAGATGTCCCATTTGGGAAGGCTGGAACACCTCTCTTACAAAGACAGGCTGAGAGAGTTGGGGTTGTTCAGTCTGGACAAAAGAAGGCTCAGAGGAGACCTTATTGCAGCCTTTCAATATATATAAGGGGATATAAGAAAGATGGGAGATAGACTTTTTACCAAAGCCTGTCGTGACAGGACAAGAGGCAACTGATTTAAACTGAAAAAGGGGAGATTTAGATTAGATATCAGGAAGAAATTCTTCACTATAAGGGCGGTGAGAGACTGGAACAGGCTGTCCAGAGAAGCTGTGGATGTCCCATCCCTGGAAGTGTTCAAGGCCAGGCTGGATGGGGCTTTGAGCAACCTGGTCTAGTGGAAGGTGCTCCTGCCCATGGCAGGGTGGTTGGAACTAGATGAGCTTTAAGGTCCATTCCAATCCAAACCATTCTGTGAGTCTATGTTAAAGCTCCATATGTATGCAGTTCTCAACACCCCGAGCAAAGAAGGAAGAAAATAATAAGCTATATTTCAACTGTGAAAGACCAGTGACATTGTGAAGCTGAGTCTCCAACAAGACCACAAGAGCTACGCTAAGTTTTATCCCCATAAGCATTAATAAGTATGCATGCAGAAGTTTTAGCCCAAATGTATCCTACTACACAGATGGAAAACTCTGATGAAGACAGATGCTTTTAGCTGACTTCCTTAGCTAAATAAAGGTACAAAACTCACTCTCTTGGTTTAAGCTTTTACAACCACATACTTCACAGCAACGCAACAGGTAAAAACCCTTGCACTAGCTGTCCTTCATTGCCCTTCCTACAATCTGTCTCCTCCCCTTTTCCAAGGGCAGACGGACTCTCTCACTGCTCTCAGGAAACATTTCTCACTCATGTCCAATAAACAGAAACACAAGAACACTTACAAGAACAAATTGGTGACTGAAGAACTAACAAGGACACTTACACTCACTGTAAAAATAATACTTGGTAGATGCTAGCATTTCGGTTAAAACAACCAGTATATTATTCAGACAAATGAAGTGAAATGAAAACACAAGAATTCAAGCTCAAAATTTTCATCTGAACATCAGTGTCCCAAAATGAATAAATTTCATTTGAACAAGATATTAAAGTAGATGCACAAAAATACAAAAATCTTGCACAAAATAAAAGCTGTACAAGGGCCCTAGTAGTACACAGTCAAGCTAAAAAGAATGGACCTTCCTATTTCCAAGGAAGAAAGCAAAAGATAGACAGGAGGAAGAGAAGAAATTTCAAGTCAAGAAGAAAACCCTATTTTCCTCAAAGATGACAGCACCTTCCACAAGCAAGCAATAAGAATATGCTTTAAGCCACATACTTTCCCCATGTGCAAATACTATGAAAAGGTATTTGGCAGAGTCACTGTAAGGAGCTTCTGTGAACATTTCTATGAAGTCCACCACAATTTCTTAATGGGAGGTCTTTAGACCACTCATTGCAGTAATTACATGCAGTTTCACTTTCAGTTTCCCATATGCCATAGCACAATGCTATAGTGTCTAGTTTTTAAGTATTACAGAAAGACAACAGGAGAAAAGAAAGGAACTTCTAAATGAACTATACAAAAATAAGGCTGTGTGGCAAAACTATTAAACATGTAATGGCCTTAAACAAATCTGCGTGATGCTCCGCCCCAGAGTAACCCGACTGCTGTCTATGGCAAGTATTCTTTAACAGCGCTACTAAAGTTTGAAGACTTCAGAGAGGCAGAAAAAAGGACCGATTCTGCAACAGGCCTATTTTAGCTCATAGGAGTATACCATGTGCATCAATATTTACTTAATGAGCTCAAGCCATGACAGGGCAATGTAAGGCAGAATCCCAAAGCTGCAATCAAAGTCCGGAGAGTAATCATTACGCTGAAGGCAGTGCTACTTAGAAAAATCAAGTAATTTTAAAAAATATTTCATCTACGGACCTCAAACTTTCTGCTCAGTACCACCGCCTCCTTTCCCAGATGTGGACAACGACCATACGAGCAAGACCCGACTGTGGCCTTGCGGCAGGGAGGGCCGGGCCCCGCTGCCCCCCAGCCCCTCCAGCACCCAGAGACAGGCCCGTGGCTTCCCACGCCTGAGGCCGCGCTACGGCAGAAGGTCACGGCCCCGGCGTGAGGCGGGCAGGGAAGAGCGGCCGGACACCCCAAGCCCGAGGCGCGCAGAGCCTCTTCGCGCTGCCCCCGGCCAGCACCGAGGGGTGCGCGGGAGGGAGCCCTGAGCCGCCCGGGGCTCCGAGTGCAGGTGGAGGGCAGGAGCCGCTGCTGCCCGCGGCGGAGGCGGCGGCGGCGGGTCCGTCGCGGCCCGGCGAGGCGCGGGGAGGCGGCTCTGGGCGCCGGGGCGCGCGACGGCCGTTAGCCGAAGCAGGCAAGGGCGCGCGCGCTGCCGCCGGACACGAGTGCCCCGTGCTCCCCTCCCGCCAACGCAAACCCCGCCCCGCCTCCTCCCATCCGCATCCCCTCCACCCTACCCCGCCGCCCCTCGCCGCCAGCGGAGCGGCAGGAAGGCAACGTCCGCACGTACCCCCCCTAGTCCTGGGCGAGACTCTTCCGCCTGCGGGAGTGAGGGGGCAGAGACCCGCGAGCGACGCGGCCGCCCGCCAATCGCAAGCTAGCGCCGCGCGTCACCGGAGGCTGGGTGAGGACGGGGCGTCACGATTGGCTGACGCGGCAGCCCACGCCAGCGAGTGAAGCAGCAGACGGCAGGAGGGGCCGGCGCAATCCCCGCCCCTTTTCTTACTGGGTGGGGGAGGGGGCTGTCGGGCGGGGCGGGGCCAGCTCGCCCCGCCCCCCTTGCCCTGCCAAAGCCTGCGGGCCTGGGTGACGCATCAGACCCCCCAGGCACCTCCCAAACCGCGTATGGCCCATGTCGCCGTACGCTGTCCCACGAGTGTAGCCCAATGCGTTAACCTTAACGTTTTTCAAGTAGCTCCCCATGAGAATACACACACTCCACGACAAAATGCTGCTACACCTTAGCCCCGTGCCTGATTTAACAAACAGAATTAACAACTAATTCCGTGTTCTTCTTTCACTGTTCAGGAAGAAGCATCTGAATTATTTATTTCTGGCTTCACTACATTTCCCAGCTGGCTTCAACAGAATGTAAGTGGTAATTGACTCACCTGTACACCACCCTCATTAGCAGCCAGGTAATGTCACAATCTCATTTCCCAAAAGCTGTAAGTGAGCTGGGGCGGGGCCAGCAGGGAGCCCTGCCCAGCATTAGGGGTTCACGGTGACATGAGGAAAAGGTTCCTCCCCCAGAGGGTGTTGGAGCACTGGAACAGGCTCCCCAGGGAGGTGTCACGGCCCCAAGCCTGACAGTGTTCAAGAAGAGACTGGACAAGGCCCTCAGACACATGGTGTGAACTGTGGGGTTGTCACATGCAGGGACAGGAGTGGGACTTGATGACCCTTGTGGGTCCCTTCCAACTCAGGGCATTCTATGACTACTTGCCCCAGGATCTCTCCATACCTGCCTCGGCCAGGGAGAGCTGAGAGTGTTCCTATACATTTGGGTTGCACAACAGACGTGAATAGACATCTGCTTGCAACACGGCTTTGAATGTGCCCAAATCATACTAACCGACCCCAAATTTTTGACTCTCAGTGAGTTTCCTTCATGCTTCCCACGCACAGGATTCAGTTCTCATTTTCTGGCTTTCTGGCCTATTTCTTGCCAAACTATTGGAAAGCCATACCAGCACCTTAAGAAAGAACCATCTTCTCATAAAACACAGACTGTTGCCTATTACAAAAGATTTGATGTAAAAATTTGAGAGATACTAAGGGAAAAATGTTCAGTTGAATTAAGTATTTAAGTTAGGAAAGGGATTAGTCTTGAAAAGTCACACTCTGGTAAGATTTAAAATGTGCAGAATCAATCCGAAAAGTGAGAAGTAGAAATTTAAAGAAGAAAAAAAAAAAAAGAGGAAGGCATTTCAAGGATATTGCTCAAGAACAATGAAGAGCAGCACGGGGCACTAAGTAGGGAAAGGAGCACTGTGAGAAAGGCCTATAAAGACACAATGAAATGGCAACAGAATATTCAGTTACTCCTTAAAAGACAGCTAAGCTGTGGACCTGTGAAATCCCACTCAAAGTTGTACTCAGAGCCCTCTACTGCTCATCTCCCTTCCTTTTTTCCTTCAGTTGCATGTGCTCGCTGTGTTCCACAGGTCTGGAGCTAAGCCACAGTCTTCTTTTGAAGAAGTTCTCTCTTTACCTGGCCCAGAGAAGACACTACCCACTGCAGAGATGATCAGTACAAACAGTTGTCTCCTACTTGTGATGCTCAGCACAGTCCCATGAAGAAAAACTTTGTAACAAAACTCTTGCCTTCCTCTTCCTTAGATCATAGCCATTTTTTTTTTTAAATTCACACATGCCTACTCTCCAACCTTAATACAGTGCCACTATCTCCTCACCTTCATCCAGAAGGATCATACGCTGTTTGTTTTGCCTCTAATCTTCTCTCTCCTTTCCAAGCCTTTCCTATCATCCCTCCCAACCCCCACGCATGCACACACATATTTCTGTTTTCTTAACAGCCGACCTCAGCTGTGGGCAGGTAAACTATGTGGTTGCCACATCCAGGGAAACACAGCTAGTATGGAACAATGTCAACGAAGACACCACACATCCCCTCCTCCCCCATAGTGGCAGTTTCTCCCTCTAACAATAAAATTTGCCACTCATCTGTCTCTTGCTCTTGCCCTGCTCTTACAGTATGCCCTGCTCTAGTGTCTCATGACTTTTTATTCCTTCTCTTCAAAGCCTTCTCTGTAACTCCATGTGCATCCTGAGAGCCATTATTTCTCTGGAACAGAAAGATATTCAGCAGGCCTCAACATTTACAGTGTATATAGAAACTCTTCAGTTTATAGGACAGCCTGAGAACCTTATTTCAGAGAGTCCACGGCTGTGTGTCTTTTCCTTTTATTGGAGAGCACCAACAGGTGTAAGTGCACAGCTTGCTAATGGTGCTTGAAAGAGCCATCAGATTGTCAGGAAAGAAACACATTCCTCACCTTGAGAAAAATTGATACCTCAATTAATATATCCTAATAATAAATATAAATAATACATTGTCTTTGTATTAAGATGTCAGCTAGATAAGCCTTTGAAGTCACATGCTGTTATGGTAATTAGACCAACACATAGGGAGTTCTGGGAATAACCAACATGTATTTGTACCTGGAATCGGCAATTATTTCATTCTTTTGAGGTCAGTAATAAGACAACAGTTATCAAATTCAAATCAACAATCTGCTCTCAGATAGAAGAATTACTTCTGAAGGCCATTCTTTCCTGGGTTTTTCTAATTCGTACGCAGTACTTGGCACTACTTGTTCCAGAAGTACTGACTAAATACTGCTTTTAAGATTTTGTGAGCTCAGAGCAACAAAAAATAGACCAGTCCTGCAAAAATATCCTCCTCCACACACCTGGGGAAAACAAACATTTAAATTACGTTTTTCATCATCATTGCTGTAAATGTTGAAGAAGTGGATTTTTGTGCCTGGCAATTTTGCATTACAACAGTGTAAGGCTGATTTAAAGTGCTGAGAGTCAGGTCACATCTACTCCGTTTAAAACCAAGTCTTTTTAAAAGGAACATAAAAATCACTCAGTATGCTGACTCATCCATTATGGCAGCTTAAATATTTAAACTGCTGATATTTATCTTTGTTGTGAGCCAAAGTGGATTCCATCAAAGCTGGATTTATTGCAATCTGGTTTCTATTTACTCTTGTGCAATGAATTCAATTTGCAATTAGCTCTTTTTAAATCTGTCACTGGATTAGTTTGAACAGCAATTCATATCCAATTCCTGTAAATAATAAGAATCAAAATCTGATCTTTTTAAGAGTACTATGTCAAAGGACTTCCATAAAAGTATGTTCTAATTTACAGTTCTCATTAAATCAAGAATGCATGGATAAATTATTGAATAAGCATTCAGACAGCTGCTAAAATGAGTGAAGAGCATGACCTAGGGGCAACAGATCAGTCTGCACATAATGCCGTTCTTTTTACTTCTGCCACCTTAATTCCTACAGAAAGGTATGTCAAAGGAAGCCAAGATTAGCCCTGTTTTCTAAGACATGACAAACATCTTGTCATTATTACTTCTGTGTTTTAACACAAAGGCTTGAAAGACCTATGACATTTACCATTAAATACATTATATTCAATTAGATTACTAGATTATATCATAACCTCTGACAAACAATACTTCAATTAATCCATCCTACCAACACATATAAATAATGTTCAACCTGCACGTTAAGACCTCATCTTTACGAGCAAGAGAAGAAAGACCAAAAGGATTGTGCGCAGTGCTATCTGCCCAAAAGCAAACGCATTAACCCAGACTCTGCTTGCGCTGGGGCATCTACAAAAGGATGGTTGTGATCATCACCCTGCTTTCATTTCTGAAACTCTGGGAGTGGAAATTCCCACTCCCTGGCATGCCACAGCCTAAGGGACACCTTTCCACAGACTGGCAGGGGACAGCACAACTCGAGCACAGGTGGAGACAATGTCAGTCTGAGTGAAAGGGGCATGAGGAAGGTAAGGGGCCCACACAGATACTAATATACCCAGCGACAACTTTTCAAAGGCTAAGACCTCCAGGAAAAACAGATTGTGTGGGGAGCCAACAAGTTACCGAAGGCAAATAAATCTTTGGCATCATGGAGATTTTCCCACTCTCCAAGCCATTGCCCAGAAACTTTAATAGTATTGCAATATTTCACAGGAAGTTCTTTGATGCCAATATTCAAAAATATTTAAATAGTGCAATTACTTTCGAAAATTAAGATTCCCTTCTACTCTTGCCCCCCCAAAAAGGTGCGACTAGGGTACAGTTTTGGCCAGTCTTCCTTATTCGCTTGGATCCTTTCCAAGACCTCCTTCTGTGTTAAAAGCCAGATACGAAACTGGACTTCTGCAGAATGTACAGTCTGACTCCAGACATCCAGAATGTTCCCTTCATTCCCATTTAAATTAAACTTGAAGAGATGAATATACTCTTGAAAAATGCATGAAACCTGTCAGCAATTTATGAGCTGTAAGCACTAAAATAAGAAAGGATAAAGGTCAAACTAACAAGGCACAGCAAGATCTCTAATTCCACTTCTTCCTTAAGGTGTTTTGTTAGGCCTCAGTTTTAGTCTGTTATCTCTTCAAAAGGTGAAAGCGATTATACTCTATGCTAAAGTGAAGCATTAATGTTGATTTAAACAGAGGTAAAATGAGCTCCAAGAGTATAACTGAATTTATTTGTTCCTTAACAATATTCACAAATCAAGAACTTGCAAAAGCAAAAGACAAACCAATTCTTTTTAACTGGCAGAACAGTGGACAGCTGGATTTTACATTTTCAGTGTACCTGAAATTTCTCTAGTGCTACAAGTTTCATCAATAAAGTGCATTCAAAATCTTGACAAGACAGATGAATTAGTATTATCTTATTTCAAGGGAAGGTTTAACCACTTAAATAGAGAGGACTTCCATCCAAACCTTTTAACATTTTCCTCTTCATTTTCCTTTGTGTCTGAATTAAAAGCCTCTCTGTTTTCCATCAACGCTTCATAAGTCTCTTGTGCTCGAACAATTTCTTTGTCTGCACTGAAGTGCACCATTTGTCTGCTCAAAATAGGAACAACTAAATTGAAGTTGTCAATTCTTTTGTTTAATTTCCTGATATCTTCTATAAATTGCTCACAAATACGATTCCATTGCTTTTGTGTATATGGTGTCATTGGCCCTCCAAGCTTACTTCTAGATGCCACAATACTCTTCCTTAACCGCTCAATAGTTTCCCGTATTTCTTTCTGCATCAGGATCCACTCTGGCTGGTATCCGTTGTCTATCAGAATCCTGTTCAAGTTGTGAGTCATGGGGTCGATATGCGGACAGTCTGAAAACTTCTGCAAAGGCTTCCCTTTGCCACTGAGGTTGTCAAAGTCTCCTTTTGCCATCGATTCCTGGATGAGGTCCTCAACCAACCGTTCAACTGCCTGAGTTATTTTCACCTTTTTGCTCTGCCTCACATCTTTGGCTTTCATCAGGTCAGTGGCAGCATACTGGCTTTCAAGTCTCTGCTTCCGGTACTCCAACACTTGTTCAGTAGCACGGTCTACTCGAAACTGCATGTATTGCTTTTCTCTTTGGCTCGGCGTTCCAAAACCAACACCTTCAAAGCTCAAGTAGTGTCTATGCTGTGGTGCTTTTGGTTTGAACTGGTCTTCCTCCTCTTCATTATTCTCTTTTAATTTCTTTTTGGTTGCCACATCACTGAGCACAACTCTGTACGCTTCTTCTATTTTCATAAATGCTTCGGAATCAGCTGTGGCAGAGCTGCTGTCTGGATGGTATTTTTTGGCTAGACTTCGATATGAGTTTCTGATATCATCAAGAGAACACCCTTCCTCAAGCTCAAGAATCTTGTAAGAGTCCTTGATGTTGCTTTTAGGTTTGTAACCTGACAACATTCTGTTGCCAAAAATGTAGGGAAACACCTTAAGCTTTCTTGGAATCATTGCTTGACGTACCATTAGATGATGTGCTATGTTGTTAGTCAGTATGACACAAAGCCACTTTGTATTTCTTCAGATGCAGCTACATTATAAACAATGACCTATAAACACATTTTTACAAAAACTGTGTTAAATATGCCTTTTAAAACAACTTGTATGATTTAAGTCTTTAACTTATTATTTAAAGAAATCCCTACAAAATTTCAGAACAGTATACAATGTTCTTTCCTTTTACAGACTAATATCGAAATTTGTATTTCTTATTAATTACTATTGAGGTAGTAGTATTACAATGGAAATGAAAACTAATTTACAGGCTAGTTTTCTCCTGGTATACCAACAGTAGCACAGGTTTGTTTAGCACTGTGGAATTCCCAAAAGGCCAAAGCTTTATCACCTTTCTGCAAACTCAGTGCAATGTAAACTGGAAATATGTTTTATGTTGAACGGCAATCCTGCTGAAACAATCTTTCCCTTTTACTATATACACCTACATTCAGCCATCAACTGAATTTTCTATTTACATACATCAGTGCCTCAAGATCTACTACCTGATACATTCTCGAAGGATTTAATTATAGTACCCCTTTGGTATTTCACAGCAACAACTGAAACAGCATTCAGATCATAGATTCATTTAGATTAACTCTTGTAACCCAGCAGGGCTCTCACACCCTAGTGGCCAATCTCCTTCATTTGTGCCAGGTAATGTTATAAATCTGGAACTCAGAACGGATCAATAGCAGACAGAATCTCACTCTGTCAGGAAAAACAGTGCTTCTGAATTATTTTGGGAAAGAGCAAAAGGAACATGTTTAGCAAATGACAACGTCAGTAAGTCTTCACATAAAATCAAAAGTAGAAAAATATCATATAAACTGCACACAACTTGCATACCAGCTAACTTCTATCTATTAATGAAAATCCCAAGAGACCTGCTGCACACATGGTGCTAGAGTCTCCTTTCACAGATCCATCAGTGACTGCAACATACCTTTTGCTGACTTCCTCTCCAAACTAGGTTAAATCAAGTTTAAAGAACAATATAAACGTTGTTTATATGTTCTGCATATAACAAACTGCCCTCCTGCACTAAGCTGTCTGAAAAGAGATGGGAAAGGAGATGCACTTGAGACTGGATCAATCCTGAATGTTTTCAGTTGATTTTGATGCAGGTAATGTATTAAGTCATCAGCTTGTGGTTAATATAATGGACCTCATTAACATGTTTGGGGTTTTGGTTGTTTGTTTTCTGATATAGATTAGTTATTTCTTTCCTCTAGGTGGCTGGCAAAGAATAATTTAGTTCCATATGGCCATAAAAATCCGCATAATTACTATTTTAATGGAAAGATCAATTAACGCAATCTTGAAATTCAACATACTGATCAGAACCAGGCTTTTTCCTAACTCTGTGGCCTTGATTGTAATGTATTTGTGCTTATAACACTATAGAAAACAGCACAGATAGCACTCACCCAGGGTGCCGGCTGGGGGGATTTTTATTCCCCCGCCGCCCGAATTCGACTCTCCCCTGTGGGGCGAGGGCAGGGGTGACAGGACCGAGCCCCCCGCGCAAGGCCGATGCCGGTTGCAGAGCCCCGCCCCCCTCCGCCACCGAGCCTGGCGCACGAGACAGCCTCCCCCTGCCCGCTGCCGCCAGCGCCACGACCGGCGCCGCAACCGCCGCACCGGAACGGCCGCCCCCCAACCGCCGCCCCGCGTGAGCTGTGGGGGCACGGACGGGGCCCCGCTCCGGAAAGCGGCCGGCGCCCTAAGGAGACGCGGCACAAGGGGGCTGAGGAGAGCAGCGACGGGCAGGCGAGGAGCCGGGCACTGGGCACCCCTCCCTTCCCCAGGCTGTTACGTGGGGCGGGGAAGGCTCCCCGCAGCGGCCCCGCTGCCCGTCATTCCCCGCCTCACCTGGTCCCCTCCGCCGCCGCCCGCCCTTCCCCCTCCCGCACAGCAACGCACAGCCCGAGGGGGGCGCGGCGAGCGCCAGCAATGGAGCAGGAGAAGGAAGAGGAGGGGCGCCTGCTTTTACCCTTCGCTCAAGGACGTCTCCTAACGGCAGGAAGGGCGCCCGAGAGGCCGGCCGCCCCCTCTCCCCGCCCGGCCGCGCCGCCCGCCAGCGGAGGGAGCCCGAGACGTGCCGCAGCCGCGCGCTGCCGCCTGGCGCCGGCGCGGGGGCACGTGACTAAGCGGCGCGTGAACAGGCTGCGGGGGGCGCGGGCGTTGTGTCGGGAGCAGCCGGTTGGCGCAGGCGCAGTGTGGCGGAGGCGCTATAGTTATATGTACGCTTACATAGGTAGAGCTTAGCTGCTTTTTAGCCTTCGTTTTCCTGAATGAATTCCACCGTAGTAGATGACAAGTTCCCCTGCTTCTTCACAGGCTTGTGAATCTGAGAATGATAAAATCATTTTGGTTGGAAGGGACCCTCAAGATCACTGAGTCCAACCATAATCTAGCACTAAACCATGTCCCTGAGAACCACATCTGTGTGTCTTTTAAACTCCTCCAGGGATGGTGACTCCACCACTTCCCTGGGCAGCCTGTTCCAACGCCTGACTACCCTTTCTGTGAAGAAACTTTTCGTAATATCCAATCTGAACCTCCCCTGGCACAACTTGAGGCCATTTCCTCCTTCCAGTTCGCTAGCTGGGAGAAGAGACCAACCCCCTCCATGCTACACCCTCCTTTCAGGCAGTTGTAGACAGTGACAAGGTCTCCCCTCAGCCTCCTTTTCTCCAGGTTGAACAGCCCCAGTTCCCTCAGCCGCTCCTCACCAGACTTGTGCTCCAGGCCCCTCACCAGCTTCCCCTGCAGAGTTACCCTGACGAAACCTTGGTCTTTCACAGCCTTCTCGTCCTTGCCTGTAATACGGTTTTCAAAATGCTGTGAATGCCTCTGGGCAGCTGTGCTGGCAGCAGGGTACGTTGGCATTTGTTGTGCACACCCAAAAAGGTGGTGCAGGCCCATTGCAAGACAGAGCTCCTGGCCTCTGCTGTGTTACTGCTGGGCAGGTAATGCCTGGTGGGTTTTCCCATGGCCTCTGTGTGTGGCATCTCCTGCCCGTCGGGGAATGGCAGCTTCAGCTAAAGAAGCCCCGAACCAGGAAACAGTTCTCAGCCTGGAATAGAGAACCCAGATGCATAAGCTAAAGGCCCAGTAGAATGAACACAACAATTTGTTTTTTCCCTGAACACCAGCATGTGTTATTAAAAAACTAACAAACAAACAAACAAAAACCTTTGTGTTTTTTATTAATAGTACTTGATGGAGTATCACAGAATCACAGAATCACAGAATGTTAGGGATTGGAAGGGACCTCGAAAGATCATCTAGTCCCATCCCCCTGCCAGAGCAGGAACACCCAGATGAGGTTACACAGGAAGGCGTCCAGGTGGGTTTTGAATGTCTCCAGAGAAGGAGAATCCACAACCTCCCTGGGCAGCCTGTTCCAGTGTTCCTTCACCCTCACTGAGAAGAAGTTTCTTCTCAAATTTAAGTGGAACCTCTTGTGTTCCAGCTTGAACCCATTACCCCTTGTCTTACTGTTGGTTGTCACCAAGAAGAGCCTGGCTCCATCCTCGTGACACCCACCCTTTATATATTTATAAACATTGATGAGGTCACCCCTCAGTCTCCTCTTCTCCAAGCTAAAGAGCCCCAGCTCCCTCAGCCTTTCCTCATAAGGGAGATGCTCCACTCCCTTCATCATCTTTGTGGCCCTGCGCTGGACTCTCTCCAGCAGTTCCCTGTCCTTCTTGAACTGAGGAGCCCAGAACTGGACACAATATTCCAGATGAGGTCTCACCAGGGCAGAGTAGAGGGGAAGGAGAACCTCTCTCGACCTACTAACCACTCCACTTTTAATACACCCCAGGATGCCATTGGCCTTGGCCGCAAGGGCACAGTGCTGGCTCATGGTCATCCTGCTGTCCACCAGGACCCCCAGGTCCCTTTCCCCTACACTGCTCTCTAATAGGTCATTCCCCAACCTGTACTGGAACCTGGGGTTGTTCCTGCCCAGATGTAAGACTCTACATTTTCCCTTGTTATATTTCATTAAATTTTTCCCCACCCAACTCTCCAGCCTGTCCAGATCTCGCTGGATGGCAGCACAGCCTTCTGGTGTGTCAGCCACTCCTCCCAGCTTGGTGTCATCAGCAAACCTGCTGACAGTACACTCAATTCCCTCATCCAAGTCGTCGATGAATATATTGAATAGTATTGGTCCCAGTACTGACCCTTGAGGCACTCCACTAGATACAGGCCTCCAACCAGACTCCGCCCCATTGACCATGACTCTCTGGCTTCTCTCCTTCAGCCAGTTTGCAGTCCACCTGAGTATGGCTCAGCATGCTGCATATCCAGCCTGTGAAATGGCAGTATTGATGTCTGAAAGGAAGCAACAACCACACAAAGCAATCTGCTTCGTCTTACAGCTTCCAGGATTATACTCCGACAGCTCATCCAGTAACAGCTTTGCCAGTATGCCATCTTGGTAAATAAACAACACTAAAATACATAGTTTCAGAGATATTTTTTATTCATTAGGTAATGGTTTTCTACAATATTTCTATCTAAAGTTTTCTTTCTATAAGAGTCAAATTTTGATATTGGAAGTTTCTGTGTATAGTTGCCTTTCTCTACTGCATATTGACTTCATCACCTAAGAAAACAATTTGGTCAAATAATTGTAATACAAATTGACCCACTAGAATTAATGCAAGTTTAAATTATCTTCTTCTGGCCAGTCATGCAGCAGAGGGATGTTTCAGGGCTGCACATATTCTGATTCTGACCTAAATTGTCATAGCCTCCTGACTATAAGAAAAAATTCCAAAAACCATTGCTAAAAAGAGAGAAATTTTATCCTTGTTTTGTCTTATATGAAATAGGACTCTCCTTTTGTTGGTTTGCTCTTCAGTCACTGGCAGAAAATGTGGAACTGTGAGTTTGCAAATCTAAGGCAGTCTACAGGTACTCAGTAAGTAATGCTTAAGACTGTTGTGGGAGTCGCGTCTCCTTAAACTGGGAGGTTCAAGTACAGCATCTGTCCACCAGTACCCAAGCCATTAATTCTGTAGAAGTTTTAAACAGACTTTGCAGATTTTGTTTAAAAATTGTTATGGTCGTGTGAAAGGAATGGCTTGTGTTTCTATTAATGTACTTTTCTATTTCTCATTGCCTGACTTTAAGACACACTGATACTGGTCAGTGCCATGTTGGGATACATTAATTTTATTTTCAGTAAAGAGTGATAGCATTGCAAGCTTGCCAAATGTTAACCAAATGACTTCAGATACTTTCATGAAAGAATTAGGCTGTTGAAGAGGATGGTGCAGGAACCAGTGGAGAATAAAATAACACTTATTATATACATTGTATCTCTGTCACTGCTTGTGTTAAATTTCTTCAAAAGGTAAAAAGGGTAGTAATTTAGGGGGGCAGAATTCAAGTGTGTGCTAGATATTAAAATAACCTTTATATATACATCTAAGAATATGTTCCATTACAAAGAATAGGTCTGTGGGAGTTAGGTGTGCAGGTTTTAACTGGAGTGTTTCTGTTTAGCTGTAGACCACGAAAGCTATGTTTTATTTTTACAAGTTGTCTTTGAGATTCTTTACTTGTCAGCGGATATAAAATTACTCTTAACATGGGAACTGAGCAATGATCTCAGCTTTTTAATACCACATTGTAGCTTCCTTTTTTTTTCCTAGGGTTGAATACTATTAACATTGCAGGACTGATTGGTGGAGAGGAGTTGTTTTTGTTGTTAGTTCAGGAAAAATAGCAAGAGAGGAGAGTGGTCCATGCTGCTGAAGCCTGTGGGGAGGTCTGTTTTGAAGGGTGGGTGGCATTAAGGGGATCCTGCTCGGGATGCTCCTGTTAGATAGGAGGATAAAAGGGGACAGTGCAGCATGCAGGTCTGTCTGCTTCTTTCACCCTCTCAGCCTTATCTTTGGCATTAGGAGATCAGAAATCATTTGGAGCTGAAGCAGGAGCTGAAGGAAGAACTCAAATCCATCTGGAGGACGCCTCAGCCTTTTGTGTGAACGAAGAGCACAGTCTGGCACGGTAAGAGAAGATGATTCAAGTGAGACATCCCTCTCTACAGCCTTTCCTCTCGGACCAGCTGTCTTACCAGTTTTCTTTTCTGCCAGCATGCTTTTGAATTTCATTGTGAAAAAATGTCTTTAGTGTCCTCACTATGATGTAGAATGGAAATGTGCATTTTTTCCACAGGGTAGGAGGCACTGCTTGGTTTCACTGTATTCCCAGTCAGGAACTTTATTCTGCCTTAGAAAAACTTCAGTGATTTGTAAAATTATATTTAAGGGAAAAAAATAATTTTGCTTTTAACACCACTTCACTTTTTATTAAAAATGGTTGGACCGTAGTGCCTAACGAACCTTTGTAGAGAGCATGTTGATGTCTTTGTTAGACACAGAGCAGTTGTAACCCTTTACTTTTAAGTTCACAACAACTTCCTAGTGATTCCAGAATTATTTGTCAAGCAGTGACAAAAGGAAAGACAAAAATCTGAGATATTGGATGTATAAAGACTTAGAAAAGTCTTTTGCAAGGAAATCAATCTGGCAATTGATAGAGCATTAAGCATATGCTCTGTGTTTACACACCTAGAGCGCAATACCTAAAACTTAAAACTAGTCTCTTAGATAATCCACAACGGTCTGTAATCCCCAGGGGCAGGCTACTTGAAGTACTTGCATTGTACTTGGACAATTTAATAATTACGAAAATACATATAGTTACATTTTATTTTGTTGAAATTAGTTTAAGACATCTAAATACTGCCTCAGGAACTCGAAATATTGTAATTGATATATCACAGTTCTGTGAACATCTTTTCTGAAATATTATACTTCTGTCTTCACTTAGCTTCTGTTTGCCTTTGGAAGCTAAGTAATGACCTCAAACCGATGGTTATGATTTCTTGGGAGAAGACTACTGACATGTTGCTTGCAAAGCTGGTGTTTTATGGTATCTTTAATTTATTATCTATTTCCTGAGTAAGGACTGGTTTATGCCATTAGCATCTTTCTTAAAGGTCATGTTCTGGGGTGTTTTTTCTTTCTGACATTTGTCCACATTCAGCACATATGGAAAAATTAAGTTTGCAGATGTGACCTACATTGAGTATGATAATATTTCTGAAATAAATCAAAACTAATTTGCCTAGAAATATTATTGAGGAACTGTTTTAAATGTCAGTGTGCTAGTGAAATTAACAGTTGTTCTTTTATTGAGCATGCTATTCTACTGAAGTTACACTCTTAGCAATTGTCAAAGTATAAAATCTGTCCTGAAAGCTGTCTTTGCCACTTATTACTGAAGATGTTTACACTCATAAAAGTTCCACAGTGTTCAGTTTGAAATATATTTATCTGGTAAGTTACCTAGAGCATTTGTATGAAACTTTCTGTCCTGACCTGTGTAGTTGTAGTTGTGCAAAGGACTTGATGGGACCTAGTCATGACAAGGTTATTTCAGCCTGGATACTTAAGAGAGGAAATTTGACTACGCCGAAACAAGTGGGAAAAAAAATCTCAGTGATTTCATTGCTGTCAGTATTTAAACCAAATGTGGATGATGAATGCATTCAGTGACACTACTGGTGCAGTCACTTTGTTCAGATGTCTTATAGATACCTTTCTAATACAAACTGGATTGATATTACTTACCAATTACAAGTGAGAGATATAATTTATATATTTTTGCTTATTTTTACATGGTTTTGTGAAATAAATGGATAGTGCTATATATGATGATTCCGGGTTTGCACAGGTTAATGGCTGATCGGGTGCTTGTGATTGGCAGTGGAGGGAGAGAGCATGCGCTGGCCTGGAAGTTGGCCCAGTCCCCACATGTAAAGCATGTGTTTGTTGCTCCAGGGAATGCAGGAACAGCTGACAATGGAAAAATTTCCAATTCAGGTAAAAATAAGAAATAAAATATTGTGCCAAGTAATGATTAATATGGGTGTTGGAACTGAAACAAAACTGACCGCATTTGTGTTGAGTCAGTAGGAGATAATTATTTTCTTTTACTGGTACCACGAATTATTTAAGGCACTTTTTTTTTTTTTCCCCTGTATGTTTTGTTTCTGGATTTCAGAACTGCCTAGTAAAACACCATACTATATCTATTTTTAGCCTAGCTTCTTAAGATAGTGGAGCTTATGTGAGACTGTATTTCTGCACCTCATCTCTTTCCTCACACTGTTATGCTTTAATTCTCTTACCAATTTCAGTGAAATGTAACAGAGGAATAGAAGGCTCGAAGTGATTGACTTCTGGCTAGAAACTTCTCTGGTGTCTGCCCATGCTACTCAGCTAAATTTAGCTGCATCATGCACTGACATTGAGTAAATCTTTGCTCAGATGTTGAAATTGAGTTGCCTTATGAACTTACAGGTGGTTTTTTTTTTTTAAGGTTTTATTCTGTTATGGTAAGCAGCTTTGAAAAGTTTATATTGGTTACGTATAGCAAATAAAATATATTTAATAAGTTAGCAGGTGTGTATTAAAAACAGTAGTGCAAATAGGAAGTGTTCACTGTTCCTTGTGGACTCTGTTATTATATGGCGTTTTTTCTGTGCCCTTCATGGGCTGTTTCATAATTTTAATGATACTTCTTAGGGAGATGGAACAATGACATTCTTATCTCCCATCTCTTATTTAGGCTCTACAGTGCTAACTTAATTATGTTTCCTTTTCCTTTTCAGCTGTATTAGTGAGCAATCACACTATTGTTACCCAGTTCTGCAAAGATCATAACATTGGACTTGTGTTAGTTGGACAAGAAGCTCTTTTGGCAGCTGGTAAGGCTGAAATAAATTAACTTGACAGTAAAAATCAGCACCTTGAATTCTGCTTTAAAATGACCTCTTTCAGATCTTAGGAAACACACCAACTTAGACTATAGAGCAAGAAAATTTAGATTATCTTGTAAATTGTAGTCGCTGAAAACACTTGGCTTCATATCTGTATGCCGCTTTTTCTATGTTAGAAATCAGCAGGAGAAGTCATGCAGGATAAAGAATCAGTGACAGTTCTCTTGTGTTTTCTGCTCTGCTTTCCTTTAGATGAAAAATTGTCTTGCAATAGTCCTAACATTGTTGCTGTATGCAACAGTACCCAGACCATCACATGCATTTATTGTAATGTGGTACAGTAAGATCTCCACATTTTAAATAGTGAACAGAAGTATCAGACAGACCTAACAATAGTCATGGGGTGGTAACTGTGACAGTGCTTACTAATGTAAAGAGCTGAAGACCTCTTAAAACTGAATGATGAAACAGGTCACTGGATATGCAGAACCTTATTTTAAGGATGAATGAGCTGTTTGAGACAAGGAAAAGTGTAGCAGACTGCTGGAATGGTTATGTGGTTTTCCTTTTATCAAAATGACTTGATGTTTCCAAAGAGATGACTTGGTTATTTTGCTATTTTTGACAATTAGGGATTGTTGATGATTTGAGAGCAGCAGGAGTGAGGTGTTTTGGACCGTCTGCAAAAGCAGCCCAGCTGGCATCCAACACCAGTTTTGCCAAAGCCTTTCTGGATCGACACGGGATCCCAACAGCAAGATGGAAAGCCTTCACAAATCCTCAGGAAGCTTGTAGGTTTATTATCAGGTAAATATTTTGACACTGGAAACTCCTCTGTTGAATCATCTGTGCATTGGGCCTTTGCCCGTGATAGTTACCTAGAACTAGGTAACTTTTCAACTGTTGTTCTTCTCAAATAGCTACTGAATGAACTAGTTTTGTAATTAGAGACAGATGGTGAAGGTGCAGGGAATAGGTTGATTTTTCTGTTCAGGGATCACAGCTCTTTTTCCCTTTGATGACCTTCTTCAGGATGCCAGGTAGTCTTTTAAAAGACAAAAAAATGTGGCAGGGAAAAATATTTCAATATTTCTCTAAGGGTAAGAATAATTTTTACACAGATAGATACCAGCAAAACACTGTCAGTGGAGTGATTTGAAAGATACTGGTCAAATACTCATAACTCAAGGAGGATACTTTTATTTCTGCAAGGCTAGACAGCATATATCTTATGTGGAGAGAGAAAAATATAACTGCATATCTCTGCAATTGCTTTGAGCAGTAATGCCTCTGAAGTCATTGAGGATCCTTCGGGAGAGTAACTTATTGCTATGGCTATTTTGTTCCGGCCTCACAGCAGCTGCTATGTTCAGCTACACTGGTCTGTGGCTGTGTCGGTTTCACTGACTTCTTGTCTTTGCTGTCATCTGCTGCATATGGTATAATCTAGTGGAACTTCTTTTTTAAAAAAAATAAAAACAACCTTTTCACTGACTTTTCTCTGTGACAGCATTTAGCCTGTATTACTGCCATGTAGAAAAACAGGCCACCAACTTGTATGTCCGTAAGCACACGTAAGGCTCAAAAAGGAAAACTGTATCTCAGGTCAGCACACTGAGATGTGGAGAAAGGGAGCTTTGTGTGAGCCTGCTTTGGCTGCTTGTATAAATCTAGTGTTGAGATTTATCCTAATATAAGTCATAATGTGGAAAGGAGGAATGAGGTGTTTTTTGAGAAAACAGGCTAGTAGTGTGTAGAATCAGTTCTTCAAAAGGGACGTTTATTTGACTGTTGACAAGCTGGAGAGAGGTGAATGGGTAAAGTGTCGTTAAAATATGTTAACATTATGCTATTTTTTTTTTCTTCTAGATTTAGTTTGTGTTTGAGTAAGTGGAGCAATTCTGGGTATACAGTGTTGATACACTAGTTCTAACATATCCTTTAGGTACAAGACCTAACTTGACCTTAACCATATAACCCTAAACAGAGCTTCCATAGTGGTTTATAGGATCATGTACTGTAATCTGGTGTTATAAAACTATAGATCGTTAATAAGTTCATCTTTTCAAACCTATGACAGGAATAAAATAGTAACCCAACTCAGGGGAAAGCAGAAGAAACTGCAAGGCGTTAAAATTCAGTGACTCGTCCAAGGATATACATCGAGTTGTTGTCAGAATCAACAACAGAATTCATGGATTCCTGGTTCGCAGTCCTGTGCTGAGGGCTATAAGAGCCCATTCACTTCCATGACAGAATGCACTAATAGGGAATGTATTTTTCTGATGTGTTATTCTTCAGCTGTTCAGAAAAAAAGGAAGAATATGGGAAGCATTCAGCTTAAAAATTATAATTTCACTGGATGCAGTAGGGATGCCTGAATCTCACTTTTGCTTTCATTTAAAGCACAGACTTTCCTGCACGAGTTGTACGGGCGAGGGGCCCTGCTGCTAGAAAAGAAGTGACTATTGCAGCCAGCAAAGAAGAAGCCTGCAGAGCTGTCCAAGAGATTATGCAGGTCAATAAAGCTTTAATTAATCAGTGAGAATCCAATTCTTGATGTTCTGTAGCCTGTGAGTTTGTAATTTTGGCCACAGGAACCAAGTATTTTCAGGAGAAACTTTCCTATTTGACTAAGGAATTTCTGTGGGTACCATCCTCAAATTCCTCATGTTTGCGCCAGACAGTGGGCAAGTGTGCAGGGATTTGTAGAGTTTGTAACTAAACTCTTGTTCTGGCACTGAGTTCTGCTGCCCTGCCCCTCCAACATTTTCATTTTTCATTGCCTCCTGGGGTCTGATAAGGTGCATTTTAATGTCTCTTTCTTATCTCCAAATGAGATTGTTAGCTTTGCGCAACATACCAGAATACAAGCAAGCTGGTACTTTTTCATGTACCTTGGTTTTGTGTTAAAAGAAAATAAAGAGGGGATTTAACCAGTAGATGTCATGTTTGCTAACTGGAGAACTTTTTTTTTGTACAGGACAGAATGTTTGGAGAAATGGTTGTTATTGAAGAACTTCTTCAAGGGGAAGAACTTTCTGTATGTGATCAATGGTGTGGTTATGTACTTTTATTCTTTGCATTATTGCTATGCTCTATGTATAAGCACACAAGTTTATTGTTTCAAATAGTGGGGGTTTTTTGTTTTAGTTGCACTTACATAAATATGCAGTCAAAGCAATTTGATGCCATACTAATTAATGGACGTTGTCAGTAAAATTTTCTTCTACATTAGCCATAAAATTGCAATTATGGTTGGTTTTTTTAGGTGGAAAGTGGTATTTTTTCAAAAGCGTCCTAAAACATGTTTTGTGGTCTTTGTCTTGGTAATTCTTGTGACATCAATAACTTTGTGCTAGTATTTAGTGCCTATTTTAGCACTGTCCTTACTATTGATTACTACTCAGTGGCAGAATAAAACTTAAGCATGCATATTATATGCCACATGAAAAGTGAAAGTGAGTTCTTTGTGCAAGGTTCGTCCTGCACTGAAAATGCCTCACACTCATTCAGGCCCCAGATCTGCAAACACACGTTTATCTTGAAACATATGAATAATTCTGCCAAGTCAAAGAAGGCTGTTCACATGGCTTAAGGTAAGCATATGTCCATGTGATTGATAGGTCAAGATCTAATTCATCAGAAAGGAATTGTTATGAGAGCCACCATTTCTCTTGATTATTCAAAAATGAGAGAGAGCTGAAGGAAATCCCTCAGGTCTGTGGGCTTGCAGCAGAATAAATTAAACCTATTGCTTTCTAGCTTTGGTTCCTAAATTGTCCTGGAAGAACTGAGCCTCAGCCTGTGACCAGCATTGTTAACTTCCCTTAGGACAGGCCATTGTCACTGTTTCTTTGTTGTATGTGTCTCTTAACAGTGCTTGTGCTTCACGGATGGTGTCACTATTGCCTCAATGCCCCCAGCCCAGGCCCATAAACGATTATTGGATGGCGACCAGGGTCCAAACACTGGAGGGATGGGAGCCTATTGCCCAGTTCCTCAGGTATTGCAGTCCAGCTCCTCGGCCTGCAATAAGGCTGATCACATCCATGGTTAATATATCTCCTTTAAGGCTCAATCTTGTTTCTATCACATAAGCCAGATGTCTTCTGGAATTGATTGACGCTTTGCTTGTGTAAGTGCAATACAGGGCGCAAACTTTAGTAGTCATTCTTTAGGATTTAATGAGCCAATATTCTCAGGAATGGTCTCTCTTTTATTTTTTCCATTATTCCTAAACTTGGTGTTTCTCTGCTTCTATTAGAATCACTTGAAATGTCTCTGCAAAATTCCACACATGCCTGGAGTCTTTGTGACTTGAACATAACCTTGGGTTTCTTCTTGTTGATTCTTAAAGCTGACTGCATTGTTCTAAATATGCTGCTCTACTCAAGTACATTATTAGTGTGTTTTTCTATAAGTACAGAAACAATCTTACCGTGTACAGCCCAGGTTACCAGTGTTTCAAACCTCCTTAAAATCGGCCTTCTAAAGAAAGAACCAAACAGAGAATCTTGGAAGACAGAGGACCAGTGCATCTGGCCTTTGGGCAGCAGCACCCTAATGGAAGGAGTGCACTGGTTGTGGGTGGGAGAGCAGAAAACACAGCTGAGGAATTTACTTACCCGAGTCCTTCCAGGTCCTATGAGCTAGTCCAGCAAATGTCATCACTGTCTCAGTCTGTTTGATGTTGATCGTCAGGTTCCAGAAGTTCTGCAAGAGAAAATCAGTGATGCTATCCTTCAACATGTCGTTGATAGTATGAGACAAGAAGGAACAGCATATGTAGGTAAGTAAGCATTCAACCGAAAACCAAGATAAAGTCATTTCAAGGTTAGTTTCATTGTTAGAGATTGCTTTCGAATTCCTTTTTTTTAAAAAAAAAGTAGTTCATTTTTCATGCAGTATTAAGCCTCACTGGTTTGGTTTATAGCTCTTCCTTTGGAGAGAAGAACTTTAGTCTTTTATCTGTAAAACATACTGTATTTATATTAAATGGGTTTTTTATTAAAACAGTTACAACCAGAGTCTTTGTAGTTTGGGTATAATATATACTTAAGTTCAGTTGTACTGTTCACTCCTATATACAGCAATGTAAGTTCTCTTAAGATCTTTGTCTCAAGGCTGTTTTGAAAAAGGAGGGTGATGCTCACAGCTGTCACTTAATGCCAATGGCTGCTTTTGGTACTGAAGACTGTCAAGATCACCTAAAGAGTTGGGTTCCAGTCTGCAATGTATTCTCTGCTATTAATATTTGGTAACTTTTTTATGACGCCCAAATCCGCAGTAAGAATGTAACGGATGTTGAGCATTTTTATTATGATGCTGGAGGACCTGATGCTTCGTGTGGTTTAAAGTTTAATACTTGTTATTCTCTGGGGATTGGTTTTCTGATTATACAATGAAAGGCCTGCTTTAGATCATGATAGGCATATATGTCCATTACAGTAGGAATTACCTAAGACCAATTTCAATAAGTTTTTGTTTATTAGTAGCAGTAATGAATTTTGATTTGGGTTTTTTTTGCCTAGAATACTTATACTTCTATATTTATGCGTAACAGTAGTGCGCTTAATGGTTAGAAAATCACCATTTCTGTGTGATGAATGGGGTTTTATGGGAACTGTTTTTTTCATCCTGTCAGTTCCTTCTGATCTCTGAATGCCTGCAATTATAAGGCTGTAGCAGAGGCCAGAGAGGTTGCTCTCCATTGGATTGGGTCTAAAATGTGATGCAATGTTCCTCAGTTTGTGGCTAGCCACTTTGTTGGTTATTGTGGAATTATTATGACTTGTGTATAACTGCTTGCAGAATCCCTGCTCCTGATTCCTTACAGTTTGCAGAAATGTATCCCACATTCCATAGTATTGTGTTGTGTTTAGAGTAGTTCTTGAAAAACAAACATTTGCATTCATTTGCTTGGCTATGTTCTTCCTATTCAGGTGTGCTGCAAACAGGTTTAATGCTTACCAAAGATGGTGTGAAAATTTTGAACTTTAAATGTCAGTTTGGTGATCCTCAGTGCCAGGTGAGTGAAAGATACTGGAAACTTCAATATGCTCCATTCTGCTACTTCTGACTGTTACCTTTAGGGAAGTGTAGGTGGTATATTTGGATTTGTGTCTTCCTTCCCCTGAACATGCAGATCTGAATGAGAATATCTTAGACAATATATGAGGTAACTTAAAGTTTTAGCATGTCAGCTTCTGCGAATTGTTAGTTAAATAATTTAAGTTAAGGAGCTGTTCCTCAGATTTTATTTTTCTGTATAGAAGCAGAATGAGAGGGGCCTAAATTCATGTTCCTTCTACATAATGTCATATCTGATGTTTGTAAATTTATGACTGTTGCAAAAAAGATGCTGCAAATCAATGCTCACCTATAGTTTCCAAATCTACTGGTATAGGGAAATACAGTATTTTCAGTTTGGCAGGTATAAATTTTACTCTATTAGTTGAATTTTCCCTAAGTTGAATTTCAGGTCAGCAAAATAAAAATTAACTTCTATCACTATGGAAATTTTCTGCAGGTAATTCTTCCACTGCTTAAAAATGATTTTTATGAAGTGATTCAAGCAACAATTGATGGCAAACTCTGCAGCTTCATGCCCGCCTGGTCAGAAAATAGTACAGCTGTGTGTGTGGTCATGGCAAGTCCAGGATACCCAGGAGACTATGACAAAGGCATGGAGGTAACAGGTAACTGCCACAGGTTGTTTACTATTTAATTTCAGTGTAGTACTTCAGTAGGTTTGTGTTTACCTCTTCTCCCAGAGGTCTGTACTGTTTTCCTCCGTCCCATCCCTCACACTCTATCAGAGTCTGCCTGCATCCGTCACTCCTTGTCCTTTTGGAAAGGTTAGCTGGTCGATATGAACTTTTAGCTGGAGCGTATGCCTGCTCAAAGTAGCAGAGGGACTAAATGTTTAAAATTACATCAGTGTATAAAGCTGTGTCTGTAGCTGGTTGCTCAGATAAGAAAGTGATAGGGAATTGTGTCCTCCTGGAACAGCTCTGGTACGTCCATGTGGAGTACTTCCACAAACTGTGCTGGAAACATGGACCACAGTGTTGCAGCACACGACTGCTTTTTCCTAGCTTTGCTCTCTTGCTGGGAGGTTGGGTTATCTTAGCTAATGCCTGGCCAGGTGATAAGGGTGAGACTTGAGGACCTGCGACAGTGCATGCCTCCACCATCATCTTGGTTCCTTCCCTTATGCCTGCCAGCCAGCCAGAGTCATCGTGCTGTAATACTAATAAAGACGTCTTCTTCATAGAGCTGGAAGGGTTTTGGGGAAGGTGCACTTTCAGATCAATGTTGATTTTCTGTGTTAAAATTATTGTGGTTTAATATCTCATTGTTTAAAAAGTTTTAAAATGGAGGGAACTGTTGCAGAACTATTTCCTTCCCCTTCAGTTACTGCCTTGCCAGTCCAACAGTATGCCTTGTGGAAAGCAACCCAGACAACCGATCCTGTATCAAGGCCGCCTTATTTTTGTCAGAACTCAAGTTACCCTACATCACTCAGGGAAAAGGTCACGTTATTCTGCCTTTTCCCTTGTCAAGGCTTCTGCTGTCGTGTTCTCCTCACCCACTCTCCTCTTCCAGTTCACTCACTGTATTTATTTTGTTTTGTCAGTGATATTCTGTGAAACTCTGCATTTCTGTAACTGTAAAAATCCAAAACACATAACCGAATGAATCCTTCTGCTACTGAGCTGCCTTTCACTAGTCAGTCTCAGGAGCTTAACTCTTTTCAAGTTGGTTTTGGTATCTTTAAGAGTGAGCTGGTATGACCCCCTTGCTTGTTAATCACAAACCAGACAATCAAAACTATGAAATGCAATCCATTTTTTCATTGTTATACTCCAGCCTCTGGAGTTGTGTGGGGTTTATTAGGTATTTTTTTCCTATTTTCACCTTGATTCCCACATTTTAATGGCTTAACAAGCATTTTATTCTAGAGTATTCCATAAAACATGATGGTAAGGAGTTAGGTTTCCATTGCAGCAAGGCCAGCTGAGGCTCAGCTTTGACCTTGTCAGGGCAGTGTTGTGGCAATGTAACACGTTGTACCTTCAGCAAGTATAAAGGTCCTTTTTACTCTTCTGTAAAATCTATCCAGCCGATAGCAAGGGAAAACTGTGTTTTGTTTTGCTTTTTCCAGGCGATGGCAGCAGTTCCTCTTCTTCCCTTATCCTCTCCTCAAAATATGAATCTAAAAAACCCCTGAACAATTTTGCTTTCCTCTAACAGGAAAATACATGGAGCCAAATGAAAATAATCAAATAAGTAATTTGTTTTAGCTATTGGACAGCCACCTGCAAGTGTTTGTAGAGCACTAATTCCAGGTGTGGTAGGGAGCTGTGTAGAGTTGGCACAGGAGAATATCTAGGGGAATGCTGAGGTAACATTAGCATTAATGGTTTAATATCAAGGAGAGGGGAGAATCCAGGCAGTAAGCTGCTATGAATTGTAATTTCATACAGGAAATACCAGCACAAATTATTCACAATTGCAATATACAGCACAGATTTGCCCTGGCACGGGGTAGCTATATGTCCTGTTGTGGTTCCTGGATCCCTTATTTCTGTTCCTGTGTCATCTGTGTCCTTACTGGATGTCTCAGAAGGGAGACTAAGGGCCAGTGGGTTGGGATACCCTTCACAGGTCATGCTGTTTCTCAGAAGAAAGGTAAGGTGGGAAGCTTTATTCTTCTGTCTTGTCTGAAGAAAGGACTTCAATCTTCACTGCTTTGCCAACATAGCATGTGATTTAAAATACTCTGAGAGTTCCTTTTGCTTTTGTAGGGCTGCTGCAAGCCAAAGAGTTAGGCCTGCAGGTGTTCCATGCTGGCACAACGCTGAAGGATGGCAGAGTGGTGACGAGTGGTGGCAGAGTCCTCTCCATTACTGCTGTTAAGGAGGACCTGATGAAAGCACTAGGAGATGCCAACAGGGGCGTAGCGGCCATACGTTTCAAGGGTGCCACTTACCGGAAGGACATTGGCCATCGGGGTATTCGGCTTCTCAAACAGTCTCTGTATGTAAGCAAAGGCACTAGCAGAAATTGATGCTAGTCCAAAGTTTTGTATCTGTTGTTCCCATTTGTGTGATGAATGATGGTCTATGCAGAAAATGTCACTACTGCTGCTAGCATGTCCTTTCCTCTCCACAGCGGTCTAATGTACAAAGAGAGACATATGGAAGCTGTAACTAGTGATGTTTTGTTTCAGCAGCTGGAAACATCAGCTGTGAGTGGCATCAGATCAGGTAAGACTGGGAAGAATCTTTGAATTTCCTCCATATATTGAATGCAACAAAACTTTTTTAAAAAATTTTTTCCCCCAGGAGGTAAGCAATGCATTCTTGGCATGGAAATTGAGCTTGAGAAGCTGGGCTGGTGTGTCCACTAAGAAAGAAAACTCTCATTTCTTTCTTAACACTTCTCTTTTTCTTAATTAAAAAATACTTGGCTTAACATGAGGATGATTGCACTTTTTCAAGGTTTATCTAGTGAACAGAATAACCCCTGGATTAATGGAATTGTTTTGTATGTCTCTGGACAAAAGTCATCCTACCAGCTGTACATATGAGTATAGCATCCAAACAGTTTATTAGAGTGTGGCTAACAATCACTGAACTTGTTATTTGCTCTCAGACTATGTTCATTTTGGTTTTTCCCCTTAGAAAAAAGTAGCTACATAAAGAAAAAAGGTGAGCTGTTAACAGTTTGGTAAAATGTTTAACCTTTGCTATACACAGTCCATAGGTCACAAATACAGAATAATAAAGATCTATTTACAACACCATGAAATATGTGACTTTGGAGTCCATGCTTCATAAAGCTGTGCATGTTTCTGTCAGTGGACACAATGCTGTCTTCTCCAGGAAACCAGAATTTGCAGTACTTGTCTTGTTGAGTCTTTCTATTTCCCATAAAAATGACCCTTGACATATTTTTACTTGGCAGGCCGTCATTCAAAAGTAGGAGACTTTGCTGGTTTCTTTGACTTGAAAGCATCTGGTTATAATGATCCTATCTTGGTATCTCAAAGTAAAGGCCTTGGACCTAAACTACAGGTAACTTGGAACTTGACGTAGCAAAGCTCCTGTTATCTCCCAGAACTGTTTCAGATGCCAAAGCCAATTGCACTCTCTGCATCCTTTCTGCACATTATAAATACATCTCTAGTCCACTGCAATGGTCATTTGAACTTTGTAGATGATAATTTGAGCAAGGCCTCTATGTTATTGAGAATGTGGAGGCTCTCTGTATTTCGTGATGAAATGATAGTAAACCAAAATATTTAGATGAGCACTTCAGGAACTAAGAACCAGAATTTCTGCTGTAAAATAGAGGGTCCATTGGCTTTGAGAAGTATAGAGGGAGTGTTGAGACAGGAACTGTCAGACTTAGCTTAATAAATTGTGTGCAGAGAGGTAGTATGATTACCTTTGTTGGGACACTGGGGAGAAGAAGGGTGGAGGAGATAAACATTAAAGAGGAAGAGAAGCAAATAGATAAAGAATGCTAATTACACAAGGACACACAGGATAAATTCAGCCAGGAATGTATATATATAATTACGTATATATATAATTACATATATATATAATCAGCATATATAGTCAGAAGAAAGCTTTCAGCCATCAGAGGAGTTCGTGGTCTGAAGCTACCTTTCCGTGGTCAAGCACAGCAACACAACTTGTTTCAAGTTGTTTATACCTTTAGTAATGGGATAGTGTAGTGTGGCTTCCTGCAACAGCAGGAGACCAAATGTAATAATCCAGGTGGTCTTTTGCAGCCTTACGTCCTTGGACACCTCTGAGCATGAAGAAGTGGTTGGTGCTGGCTCTTGTGAGTCTTTGTTCCAACTGCTTGGCAGAGAGACATTCCCAACTGTGTTTACACAGTCTGCTCCCAAGACTTCTCCTTGGCTAAAAAAGTTGGCTGATGCCTACATGAATTGTTACTAGGTCGGTGGGAAGGAGATGTTATAATGCAACAAAGTGCATGAGATGACTGGATTCCATAGCACTTCTAAATCCACCAGCCGGTGGAAAAAATCAGGCTTGTAATCCAAATTCAGAATTTGTTTAGGTGCTGATCTCTTACCATTTTGAAGCTAACAATAGTATTTATTTGCATTTTTCCCTCACCCATCTTTCTGGACTGAGCTTTTCTGCACTGGTATAACAACACTGTGTCAGTAAAAGGTAGTTGCCTCGAAAATTTGAAAATGTATTGATATATATGCAATCTTTGTCCCATTTCAGACCCTGAAGTGGTAACTGACAGATGAATTGCACTGTATGAGCTGGTGCTGTGCATATACGTCAGCATTGGCACACAAGGAACTGCTCTGGTGTATCCCTGACAGTGTAGAAACCTCTGCTTGTAATAAAGTAGTGTAAATGTCACTACTTTATAGAAGCCAGCATGTCTGAATCGGGTTTCATTACTTGTAGGGTGAAAACACCTTGATAGCTTTTTAAAAAAAACAAACAGCAGCCTTCCTGGGGGAATACTATTGCTTTGTGAGAAACCTGTCTTTCAAGGGAGCCTACAGACCAGGCCCACATATTTGCCTGTGACATGAGATAGCTGAGATCAAAAGTCTTCTTGGGGAGGGTGGGAGTGAAGAATTTCATTCCCTGTGGACTTGGAGAAGAAGAAGAAAACTACTTAATAAATTGTATCAATTTTGTGGCATAGCCTAGTGAAATTAGCAGGCAAAAGTAAAGCAGAACGCACAGTGATATTTGAGCAACCCCATCTTATTACGGAAATTGCTAGGATGTTCTGTAGGCTGAATATCCTCGGAATTTATTATTGCTTTTAGACACCTCTTTTTCTGGATTTGACATAATATTCCAAAAAAAACCCCAACCAAACAAGCAGCCCAAAATGACAATTTTTGGGTAGCTGGAGCTAGAATTTTAATTAATTCTTAAAAAAACAAAATAGATTTTTCTTTTCTCTGCTAGAAATTGAGCTGTTTTCTCTTGATTTAAAATAGATGATGCAGGAGATTAGCTTCTGCATGTATGTTCTATTGTGATTCTTTTCAGGGAAAAGAAGATTTCTTCTTATTTGACCGATCAATATCTGAGTTTTGTGTATTTCTTGTCACCACTGCTGGTTCCCACCGTGTTTTGCAGATTGCACAAGTGTGTAAGAGGCACGACACCATAGGTCAGGACCTGGTTGCCATGTGCGTGAATGCCATCCTGGCCCAAGGAGCGGAGCCTCTCTTCTTCCTCACTTATTTTGCCTGTGGCAAACTTGATGTCGAAGTGACTGAAACAATCAAAGAAGGAATAGCTGAAGCTTGCAGAAATGCAGGATGCGCTTTCCTAGGTATGAACACTCCTCTCGTTTGAGTTCTGATGTTGAAACAATTACTAGTGAGACAGGCTTTGTAGGCAGAGGCAGTATGTGGCATTAGAACAGTTGTTTTTTGTTTGCTGAGAAAAACAGTCAAGCATTTGGGCTTAAATTCTTCTTTATCTCTAAAATGGGTCAGCACAGAAGGATGATTTTTACTATTCATGCATTTGGATCCTGATTCTTGCTTATTTATCCTTGCACAAAAGAGAGCGAAACTGGATGTGTCACATTCTTGAAGTGTTAAGATGTTTTAATTCCCTCTCTGATATTCAGTCATAGCAAGGAGGTGCCAGATAAGTAGCATGAAATAGAGAAAAAAAAAAAAAGTTTATTCTGTCACTAACTAGATGAAGCTTTGTTTTGTTGAAGTCTTGAGATGAGGTAAGAAACCAAGGTGGATTTTTAAAATACATCTGAATGCACTGCTTAGGCTGCATGTCTCTGCAGCTATCCTGGATATGATGCTTATTTTAGGAGATGCTATAGATTTAAAGTTAACAATAAAAAAATGTTTACAGCTAGTGCTGTCTACTTTCTCCCCGCACTTAGGCAGGGAGATGGCTGAGGTGACTGGCATGTATTCTTCTGGAGAGTATGACCTGGCTGGCTTCGTGGTTGGCGCCGTGGAGCGAGGGCAGATGCTCCTGGGGCTGCAGAGAGCTGAGGAGGAGGATGTGCTTGTTGGACTGGCCTCTTCCGGGATTCATGGCCATGGCTTTAGCATCATAAGGAAGATTCTCTTAATGTCCTCCTTACACTACTCCTCACCAGCACCTGGCAGTTGTGGTGACAAGACTGTAGGTACGATATCTTTCTTTTCACAACGAAACCCGCAAATGAATCGTGTTCAGACATTTTCATAACTAGGTACTGCCGAGGGGTGTTTACTTCAGGATGGGTTAGGAATAGTCCGTTTTTGGGGTAGGTATGTGGGCTTGCTTCCACAGTTTTGGAAGAGTAGGCCAGCACTTTTTGCTGCTTCCCAAGGCTGTCTGCCACAAAGATCAGAAGGGAACCTGTTCAGAGAAGCATTCCCACTAAACACCTAATGACCTTTTAAACAAATTAATTGACACTTTTGTTTGCAGGAGATATATTGCTGACTCCAGCAAAAATGTACAGTCCATCTTTGCTGCCTGTCCTTCGCTCAGGGCATGTGAAGGCTTTTGCCTTCATTGCTGAGGAGGGGTTGGTGGAAGGAATCTCCAGAATCCTGCCAGAACACGTCAGTGCCATCCTAGGTAAGTATCAAAGATGACTGTTTCTGTTTGACAAAATTAATATACAGCACGGACTTGATTTTTCAGCTTCAGTTTTAGAGATACTCAGAAATGTATGTGTCTACATAGTTGGAGACTGAATGACTTGAAGTTGTTACTTTTCCAAAGAGCCTACCAAAAGCATTCACATTTCAAGTAAGTAGCAGCTGATGAGCACCACTCTCTCACTGGAGAAGGGAAATTTATGGAGAGTTTGAAGGCAGCTCGTGTCTAGGACAAAAGGTGTTTGAGAAGATTGTGTGTTCTGCAAGACACGTCTCCATACTAAACATTTTGAGCAAGGACATTTGTTGAGAGAATTAATTTGCATTATTTGCTCCACAGTACGTGTACACACAGACACGTACACACACATATTTAATGCAGTTTTATGGTGGATGGTAGCTTCCCTGCGACAGATTAGCATTTGACATCTGTAAGTATGGTATTATAGAACTTTTTTTGTTGAAGCTGAAATTGAGCAAAGTATTCAAAAGTTCAAAATATTAAAGAAAAACTTATTCATACAATTTCAAAAATATTGTGTGGGTGGGGAGGGAGGAAGGAAGATGTCTGTATGTCTGTCTATATTTCTATAGAATGTAATTAGAAGGGGAAGAAAGAAACTCAATGATCCTTGTGGGTCTCTTCCAACTCAGGACATTGTATAATTCTATGATTCTATGAACTCAGCTTACTAAGATGGTGCCTAGCTTGCTTGCCAGTGGCTGGAAGCACAGACAAGGTAACAAGCCTAAGAGATTGTTAGTTTTCTAAAGTAAAGTCAAGACGGCAAATCTACACCATCAAGCTTTCCACAAACAACCTAAGGCCATGCCTGTGTGAGCAGGGTTACTGTGAAATCCCATCCATCCTTCCCATCTGTGTGTAGAACTCCCAGCCCTGTTCCAGTCTGCCCATCAACACACATAATTGTACACTCTTGTACTGATTATTGGTTGTTTGAAACAGAAAACCAGGATCTGCTTAAGTAGTTCAAAAAAGACAGAGGATTATTTGTCCCACAGCCCCTTTATCTCTTACAGAAAATCAGGTCATCTGTAGCTTTGTCCTTCTGGCTGATGAGGCATGAGTAAATCTTAACTCGCCATCATTTCCTACATGTTCCCATTAGAAAGCCCAGAGATGACATACAAATTGCAGCTAGAAACCTCTGGCTAAGCAGCACCTATAAAGTTGACTGGAAGCTGGGTCAGTGTCCTCCTTGGGTAGTATTTTTAAAATATCAACAATTAATCTCTATCAGCTCTTGTAATATACCACTGTCATTGTATATATAATAAAAGATGGGGAGCAAACATTTGTGCTGACCATATACAAATTCCAATCCTTTTCAGATGCTCTCAGTTGGAAGATTCCTGAAATCTTTTGCTGGCTTTACAAAGAGGGAAACCTCTCTGAGGAGGAGATGGCTCAGGCTTTTAATTGTGGGATCGGTGCAGTCTTGGTTGTGCAGAAGGACCTGGCTCAGCATGTTCTCAAGGACATACAGAGACATGAGGAAGCTTGGCTGATTGGGAAAGTTGCTGCCCCTTGTCACACAGGTTAGCAGGTGTCCTAATGGGAAAAGAAGACACAAAAATTAAACAGAATATAGTTTGACTCCGAGCGTAACAGATTCCTCTGTCTCACTTCAGAGGGATTTCCACTTAAGGATGAGCTATTTAATTTTTTAGTTGATATAGGTTAAGTTGTTTTAGAGTGTGATGTTGTGAAGTGTGAGCATCTCCTGGGAGGTACCAGTTGTCCTCAGTTGTGTAGGCTCTGAGGAGATTCCCTATTGCAAAGGTTGTGTAGGTCACACGTTTTCCTGTCGTTTCACTAGGCTGGAGGCTACTTGACACCTTCCATCTAGATTTCATTATTAAATTCAGTGAGAAGTGAATGTCTTTTTTTTTTCAGAGTGACAGTACTTGAATAGTGTCTTATCTCAGTACTGACTTGAGTAAATCCCTCTGATGACAGTCTGTAAAGACTGAAACATTATTTAGTTGTTTATATTTTACCACAATCATGGTAATCAACCCAAGTCCTTTCCTACCCCTTCCCTACTCACATGGATCCTGTGTAAAGATCAAGGGTAGGCCACAGCTGTGTACAGTCTTACGTGATTGTAGGTCTTCATTCTGGGATGTCCATTGCTTGACATGCAGCAAGACATGAGCCAGAATCCCTCTGGAAACCAGACAGCTTGGGGAGAAGTTTCAGCAGTCAAAATGCAACCTCAGCTCTGTCAACATCATTTTTAGTGTAATTTTGCAACACAAGAGAAAGAAGAACGCAGGTGCAAAAGGTGGGGAAAATCCTTGAAAAGACTATGCCATAGCTAGGCCTTTGGAGACAATTCCGCAAGTGGGTAACACGAAAGAGATCAGCACAACTAGCCTAAGTTGGTTTGTTCAAGTAACATATATTTTTATACTTCAGGTGGTGCTAGCATAAATTAATTGCTGATAGATTTTTCTCTTTATTGAAACTTATGATTAGTGACCTATACGAAGTGAATTCAGATGGGAAAGTAAAATCTAAGCTATTGTAACTTTTTCCTCACATATTTGGAGGAGGTTCTCACATCAAAGTTGAGAATCTTCTTGAAGCTCTGCAGCTGAGCAGCCCCCAGCATCTTCTGAATAGCGCTGTTGTCGAGAGTCAACACCAGCCCAGAAAGAAAAGAGTTAAAGTAGCTGTTCTCATCTCTGGAACAGGTGAGCTTTCCTTTATCATCACACAGAGATATGTCCTTGCAGAGAAGAGGGTGAATTCAGCCCTGGTACAGCTGCATCCACCTTGTCTGTTTTTCAGTACAGTCTGTGGAGCCTTCTAAAACCAAGGTTGCATTTTGACTGAAGTCAGGAAGTTGTGTTGTACTGCTAAGCAAATGAGCTTTATTAGTGCACAAATTCCTTAGTCCTCTTCTGTTTGTGTGGTTGTTGAAAACAATATTTTTTTTGTTAGATAAACAGGACTGAGAGCCAATTTTCAGTGGCACAGGTAATCATCTGTTTCATGAATGTTTCCTCTCTCTTTATTCGAGGCACAAACCTTGCTGCACTCATCAGTTATGCAAAAGAGCCAGGCAGTTGTGCTCAAGTTGTGCTTGTCATCTCCAACAAGTCTGGTGTGGAAGAACTACGAAATGCAGCCCGGGCTGGAATTCCCACCAGGGTAAAGACACTTGTTTCCTTTTCTTTTTATCACCAACTCACAGCTACTGAATCTGTAGGTCTTTACGAAATGCTTGGTAAGCGTTCATGTTTTGCTTTTCCTTAAAATTTTTACATTGGTAAGTGGAAGTAGCCCAAAGCTGTCAGAACTATCAGTAGAGGTGGAGCTGAAAGCTGTATGGACAGTGCTCACTGGAGGCTGTGAGTGTCTTTCTCTTCTCTTCACTGGTTGCTACAGTCCAGAGTTAGGAAGAGACTTAAAATTGCAAGTGCTTTGATGATTTAAGTCTGAGACTGTAGCCCATGCAGCTTCAAGCTTTAACTGAAATCAGTAAGACTTCAGTCTCTGTGAAACACATAGAATCATTTAGGTTGGAAAAGACCCTTAAGATCATTGAGTCCAACTGTTAACCTAACACACCAAGTCCACTACTAAACCATGTCCCAAAGTGCCACATCTACACACCTTTTAAAGACCTCCAGGGATGGTGACTCCACCACTTCCCCGGGCAGCCCGTTCCAATGCCTGACAACCCTTTCCATGAAGAATTTTTTCCTAATATCCAATCTAAACCTCCCCTGGCACAACTTGAGGCCATTCCCTCTCATCCTATCACTTGTCACTTGGGAGAAGAGACCAACACCCTCCATGCTACAACCTCCTTTCAGGCAGTCGCAGACAACGATAAGGTCTCCCCTCAGCCTCCTTTTCTCCAGGTTGAACAGCCCCAGTTCCCTCAGCTGCTCCTCATCAGACTTGTGCTCCAGGTCCCTTACCAGCTTCATTGCTCTTCTTTGAACACACTCCAGCACCAACACAAGCATGTTGTCTCCTTGGCTCTTCCTTTCTTAGAGAGAGCTTTGTCTCACGTTGTGCTCAGTCACTTTCAGCACCACCATACCAGTCTCTTCTCCTACCTGTGGACAGTAAAGGAGCACTGTGTTGTGGAAACTTTCATTGGTTTGTTTCATAAAAGAAAAAAAAATATAGAGTGACATAATGTCATTATATTTGTCAAAACAGAACATGGCTTTTGAAAACATTCAGCAACTTGATATTTCAAATGCAGCCCACCAAGAACCCTTCCTTCTAACGTTTAATGATTTTGAGCAGTTATCTTATTTGTACAGCTACAGACAGGTGAGAATAAATGCTGTTAGAGGCTCTCTGTGCATTAAAAAGTTTTCAGCAAACTTCCTCAACAGCTGAGTTGGATTCATGTTACTTTTTTCTGGCAGTATAAAGACATCTCTGGGGAAAAAAGTTAAAATTAATTGACATTTTCATATGCAAGAGCATGACAGTTTTGTTAGCCCCTTATTTGATCAACGTCTTCATGAACAGAGTCAGGAATCAACACTTAGCTTGGGAGCTGGAGCTGAGAGGTGAAATAGAAATAGAACAAGACATGACTCCTTCCCTTACGCAGAATGTCTGGCCAATTTGTTCTCTTTTTTTAGGTAAGTTCATGATATTCAATAAGCAGCTATAGATTAACTGGTGGTGATGTTGTCGATGAGTCATTTACTATTTGTACTTTAGTCTTTGGCTAGACATTCTGGAGTAAGAGGTCAGAATCTTCTGATGTGTTTCCCCTTATTTCCCTCTATACCACATTACCCACATGTTTCTCTTTTCGCAGTTGGCTTCTCTTTGTGCAGATTTTCTACACATCCTAGAAGGTATCCCATGTGAAACAGCCAGTGTTAACTAGCAAGTGATTGGAGTGTTCCCAGGAATGGTTGTATGAATGTGAAAAATCACAAGTATCCCGAATAATACACAAACTTATAACTTTTAAATCCTCAAATGTCCTGGAATGAATACATTTTGCTTTCTCTTTGTTGCCTAAGTAGCTGTTCTCATTCACGCGAAGTTATTTCCTTGATACGGCTTTTGATCTGTTTTAATGTTTTAGGTGATTGATCATAAGTTGTATGGGAGTCGCTCTGAATTTGACAGCACAATTGACCAAGTTCTTGAAGAATTTGCTGTTGAACTAATATGTCTTTCAGGATTTATGAGAATTTTGTCCAGTCCTTTTCTCAGAAAATGGAAAGGTAAGAAATTGTAACTCTAAAAGAGAAATTAAAATGTGGATGCATGTTCTCACCAGAATTACACAGTCCTAGTTCTTCATCTTTTGGTTAAATCTCTCACAGCCTTGCTGACACTGAGGATTGCACATAAATCAGTGGGGCTGCCCTACGCCTTAATTCATTCCAGCCAGTGGGACAGTCCGGAGCAGCACCTCCTCAGATTTCACAGAATCATAGAACAATTTGGTTTGCAAGGGACCTTCAAAGGTCACGTAGTCCGACTCCCTGCCATTAGCAGGGACATCTTCAACTAGATCAGGTTGCTCAGAGCCCCGTCCAGCCTGGCCTGGAATGTCTCCAGGGATGGGGCATCTACCACCTCTCTGGGCAACCTGGGCCAGTGTTTCGCCATCCTCACTGGAAAAAAATTCTTTCTCATGTCTAGCCTGACTCTCCCCTCCTTTAGTTTAAAACCATTACCCCTTGTCCTGTCACAACAGGCTCTGCTAAATTGTCTGTCCCCATGTTTCTTATAGGCCACTTTTAAGTACTGAAAGGCCACAATAAGTCTCCCTTTCATTACACCACGTATAATTTTTGCTTTTTAACCTGAACCTGAAGATGCCTTGTTACATTATGACTGCAGTTGAGACCATTTGAACTCCTGAGTGGTGCTCAATGCTGTTGTTTTGAACTGATGATCACATCTCACTTTTCTTTTTAAAGAAAATTCAGTTCAAATTATGGGGTTTTTTTTCTTTATTCCTCCTCTCACACTGATGCCCAGGGAAAATTTTGAATGTTTCCCCATCACTTTTCCCACCAATCAAGGATGGAAATGCCCATCAGCAAGCCCTGCAAAGTGGATTCAAAGGCACAGGCTGCACCGTGCATTTTGTCCTGGTAAGTGTCCTCTTGCCTAACATTAGGTTATGGAAAGGAATTTGCCTTTTTTCTTTCCTTTCTGAATGCAGAAACAAGAAGAAGTAACAGGAATGTGTGGAAATCTTGGGAGTGTTACCAGTGAAAACAGGAAGATGTGGGGTTTACATCGCATTTGTGGTTTCTTGAGATCCTGTCTTCTTCCTTCACATTACGAGGGGGTTTTTTTCAGTTTCTCCTACTCTCAGCAAACTGTCCTCTGAATCTTCTAGTCCACGTCTCTCTTCCCGCTGTACCCCCTAACGTAACGTGGTACCCCTAATAGAGGTCGTAAGCCTCTCCAGATGTACTTTCAGCCTCCTGCACACAACTACACATGTGCTTGCAAAGATCTCTCGTGAGATTTTCCCTCATGAGATTTTCCCTGCCCCATCCGCCTCATCCATGATCATCCTGAGACTATTCACCAGCCTTTTCTAAAAGACTTCCAATATTCCCATTTTAGGAGGAGTCCAGTCCAAAAGCAGTGATCCACCAGGAGCCGGTATCTGTGAAGGCAGACGACACCGAGGAGGCACTCTCAGAAAGGGTGAAAGAAGCTGAGTGCCGGGCTTTTCCCATCGCGCTGCAGCTGGTGGCCAGCGGAGCGGTGCGGTTAGGAGCTGATGGTAAAACCTACTGGAAACAAGAGAGCCAAAGTCTCTGTCTTCAAGAGGAGATGGGCACGTCCTCTCTCATGGCTCTGGAACCTCCAGAAAACGATGCGGTGTAGCCAAGTGAATGAGCAGCTTGCTCTCTGCTCTTTTTTCCCTCCTTCCTGCTGCCCTCCACCTGATTCTGTTGGACTGTGGGCATATTGGTGTCACAGGTTTCCTTTCTGAGCCTCGATCCTTTTCCCTTAGCTTGCAGCTTTAGTCACCCTCCTTTTTCAAAACTGGCAGTGGAAGCCAAGCGATCATTTCAGATTTTGAATTTAGTTGTTTTGGGTTTTTTTTCATCTGTAAAGGAGATACTGTGTTACAAACCAAAGAGAGGGCTTAAGCTGCAGAAATGGTCTAGTGCTTCAGAGTGAAATTAATTCTGAGGGATCAGTTTTTGTTGGCTGTGTCACATTGCAGAGCACCCAGAGCTTCACAAAGCAACCACAATCACGAACTGTGCTGCTGCAAGGGGGTAACCAACTTGGATGGCAGAGGCCAGACATGATGGGGCAGATGGGAAGTGTGGCCCAGGCTGGCACGGTGTGGATTTGGGGGTGAACAAGCATTAAGGGATGAATGCAAAGTTCTGTGGGAGGTGGTAGGAGCCTACAAGTAGCCGTCCTTGTGAGCCTCACCACGTGGGAGCACCTCAGGGTACAGAGGAGAAGAGGATGTGTAAATGCGTACCAGTGTGGGAGCCAGAGTCCAGTGAGCTGCCAAGCAGGAGATCCAAAGGCCAGCAAGGCAGGGAGCTTTTAAAAGGCAAAACAAAATGAAACAAGCTCCTCGTCACAGATTATTTGTCAATACGATGGGATAGTGTATGCTGAACATACATCTAGACATTTTTCCCCGGCTCCTTGAAAGAGGGCAGCACATAGATATTCCTAGAATTTCATATGAAAACTTTTGGATCTTGTGGGTTGAAAATTTTGATTGAGGGACTAGAAACACCAGACTTAAGGCATTTTTCTGCCTTCATCCTTGAAATCAGCACAAGACATCCTCAGCTTAACTTGCCGTGGCAGGAAAATCTCCATTTTCTTTGTTGACTGAATGATTGGCTTGGTCGAGAGACTTGCTGCTGTTAAATAAAACCTTTTTCTGTGGGAAACTTATTTTATATCTGCCAGACTAATGACGTGCATGCAAGTAACAAATCAGAAGAAGAAAGCTAGTTAAGAAGCTACTTGAACAAACCAGAAAAGAAGTAGCCAGAGCTGAATTTTCCAGAGGAGAGATCACTAATAGCCATTAGATGCAGTGAAAAAAAGAAAAGTATTTTTGTTTTGGTGTTACGTGTACCATACTAGTAAGGGACATACCATATATCTCACTCTTGGCTACATCAGGCTGTTTGAGAGCATTAGTCAGCTCCAGTTAGAAAGTATAAATGTTTCCTTTTCTTTTTTCTTTTTTTTAAATGTGTAGCTTGAGGTGTTTCAGTAGTTCGGGAGGGAAGAAAAATTCAGCTTCCTCCTGTAACTGCTGCCATTTATTTACAGAAAACCTTATTTGTCTCTTGCATTCTAATAATTGGAGCAAGGAACACATATTTTTCATGCTCTGGGAGAAGGAGGAAGAACTGTACCAAGGCAAGATTAACGAATGTTTGATATATGTAGATAAAATTTATGATAAACACGTTGTTTAGTTGGCTTTTGGTCTGTTGTAACTTCATGGTTTTTATTATTTCAATTGCATAGCATGCATGACTGAATGTTTCAAACCTAACGAATAAAATGTTAAAAGAGAATAGAGTGCTAGTTATTGTGCTCTGACAGGTCGCCAAATTATCACCATGGTAGCAAACAACTCTCTCTAGTTGTGCTACTGGCATCCCCCTGAGACTGGGTGTGGTGACAGGTTATTAATCTGTTTATTCTTTTTTTATAGACTGGTAATTGAAGCAAAGCTGTCTAAGATCCCATTCACAATGAAATTCCTTTTTATGCATTTGTAGAAATACAGAGAGGTGCTTAAACCCCATTTGTCATCAGTCTTGGAGGGCAAAATACCTGAGCCTTGCTCAAATTGCCTGTGATGGAACAGGGTATGGGATTCAGGGCTCCCAGGTCTTCTGCTGTTGGCCTTCCTGGCAGTGATCAAACTGCCTTTATCCCTAATGTTACATTTATTAACTGTACACATAGTGATTTCACCCCTAGTAGTCTTTCTTCTTCTGATGTGCGAGTTAATTTACGTCCGATTTCTTCTGACCTGTACGAGGTTTGCTGCGTCACGGCGGAGGCACTGAACTTGTGCAGACCGAAGCCCTGCCAGAGCTGGATGCTCCCCGCATGGTTTGCATTCTCAGCCACACAGGCTGGGTTTCAAGCCTTGGCGGGAAGCTTGCCTGCAGGGGCAGGCCCTTCTGTGGGTGGGCAGGTTTGTACAGAAAAACGCTGGGCTGAAGACTTAGCTGTTAATCTTTGCCCTTCACAAGCAAATTATATTTGACCACATCATTTTCCTCTGTATTTGCTTGAGCGTCATCCTCGGTGGCAAATGATGAGAGGAACATTTTGTCAGCAAGTTTCTTCATCACAGACCATCTGGCCACTGAAACAGTAAGGTCACCACACTCCGCGAATCATTACTAACCTATGCAGGATTGCACATCTGTCACCTCACCAACTGATTTACAGGTGCTGTACTGTAGACGAAGTTGGATGCTGTTTCACAAACTTGTCCTCCAGCTTATAGCCCTGGTAAAGGAATTCCAAGGAGAGACTGTGATATTTAATTTTTCAACTTTATTAGACTTTATTTCAAATCCAAATTAAGATTATGTCAACATGGAAGTACCATAAAGACATCAGTGCACAGAATACGAATCACCTTTCTCTATTAAAGGGGAGTTCTACAACATACATAATTAGCTTCGGTCAGATGCTTCTGGTTTGTATGGGGCAAAACTGATTATTTTACTAAATACATCAAAATGTTTTCACAGCTACACTAAAACATAGAAAAAAAACAGGTACTTTTTCACAAGAGTTCACCTGTGCAAAAAACCTTATTGTTTCCGCAATGCTAACATTTACTGGGTTTCCACCACTATTATTCCAGGTAAAAATACTGTTCTAAAAATAAAGGCACTTAACTTCAGCAGATTTTCTGAAGAATGCCTCACAACCCAAGAACACATTTTGTATCTAGTCCTAACTCCCATTCTGCTTATTCCCCCAAAACCCCAACTCCTTTGGCTCTGAACAAATCTTTGAGAGGAATTCAGATGTGGATTCCTAGGGGGATGCTTTAAGCCAAATGGTCAGCAGCTGTTTAATTCTATTTAGCACCTGACTGATAGCAGGTCCAACATTTGAAATTATCGGATACATCCAGAACAGGGGCCAGACAAGATCTGCCAACATTAAAACAGAAACTGTATGGAAAAAATTCTACTTCATTATCTGCAGGGTTAGTGTTTTGGAGGCCAGTTTTTCTTGTTCTGGCTAGAGATTTTTATTACATGAGTAAAATTTTTTGTGTTTAGCTGTCTCTTCCATTGTACTGGTTCCATTACTTTTCCTTGCAAACACTTCACAGCACATGCCAAGAGAATCCCTTGTTACAGCCTGTATGGTCTGTCAGAGAGTGATACTGATGTTCCTCAATCACTCTCAAGAGATGCTCAGATCCCTCTGTAGCCAACTGCTTAGAAAGTGATTAAGAACCAAAATGTTGGCCAAGGAAGTGATTATAATTAGGAAGGGTGTAACAGAGCCATAGCTGAAACTGCTGAGAACAGCCCCCTGCCTTAATATTCCTATTCGTGGCTTTCTCCAGATTTTACATCTAATCTTTAACTGTTTGAGTGAGAAGATGACATGGTAAACTCTATGTTGAAAACACTTTGTGAAGAGAATGTAGTGTGCATGTTATTAGGCTGTGACCTCTGTTTTGGGCAATTAAGGCACCCAGCTGTCCCATCCGAGGACCTTTGTGGACATGCTGCTCCTACTTCCAGCAGATCTTGCCGGCTTCCCCCACCTGTACGGCCCCGCTGGCAACAAGCTGCAGGGCAGCGGGGAAGGCTCGGTGCTCGGCCTCCTTCACCCTCTCGGACAGGGTCTCCACCGTGTCACCGATCTTAACTGGAACTGCCTCCTGGAAAATGATGGCTCCAGCGTCAACTTCCTCCTGAAAAAGCAACAGCCAGAAGGTCTGTACGGCTGCAAGAGAGAGGTGGGCCCAGCTATAAGACCAGGAATGTAATCCAGCTGCTTCAGGGATCTGTTTATCATTACGTTATTACAGGAAACATGAGTTTCGGGCTAATGCGAGGAATGCAGAAAAGATGCTGGCGCTCAGGCTGGCCTGTGAGGAGCTAAACGAAAGTTCAAAGAAAGAGAGGAGGTAGGCAGAACACCAGCGAGTAACATTTCTGCCACAGGAAAAAACAAAAGCCATGTTAACTGGGGACATGATAGGCTCCATTGGACAAAACGATCACATTTCAATTTAACAGAACAAATTAGCCAAGCCTTGGCACAGAGCTGGACTAGAAGACCCAGCAGATCTTTCTTTGGCATGTTAACGAGGCAGATCCCTGCTGTTTAGTTATTGTTTCTCAAGTACACAGCCACATGGAGAAGAAACCCTAAGTCATGTCATGGAGAAAGGAATGCATTTTTTCCTTCTATCTGGAAAAATAGTTCTTGTCTCTTTTTCCAAGAGAAAGCAAAAATAATGAGAACAGATTTCAGCAGCAGTGGAAAAGGGGAAGATAATCTGAAGAATGCAGCAGAGGAAGGGAGACTAGTTACTCTCAACCCTGAGAACTGAACAAGATGGAAAAAATGCTCTCTGAATTTTTATATAAAATGCATCTTCCAAGTTGAGATATCTCTGGTTTTGATTTTCTTAGTTTTTGACTAAAGTAATTTGTTATTTTTCCTCTGTTCCCACAAACATTGAATTACTTCTTAACAAATCTAAGCTTCTTGTGCCATTTCCAGTGCTGTGGTTTTGTTTTTTCTTTTTCTTGAAAACAACAAATAAGGAAGGTTATGATAGAATCTAAGAAGTTGGTGCTGTGTAGTAATAAAGATTTTGGGTTAGCCAAGATCTTATATGAACTAGTACCCCCCTGCACCTGGTGAAAGACAGCAGCAGGATGCTTAGGGAAGAAGTTAGCTTAGGTAAAGTTTAAACTCCTGTATGGACTGTTCATTTCCAGTTTCTTCTCCAGGGACAGCTAAATAAAGCAATATATTGTCTAACAATGTTATGAATGAGCAAAGGAGAAAAGGTAATGAAACATGGTGGCATAAGAGTGTTCCACGCAAGCTCTGAGGTGAAAATCTTAAGATTGGCCAATTATAGAGTTAAAGCGGGGGCAAGGAAGTACTTACAGCTACAAAGTGGACAGTACAGCCTGTGACTCGGACTCCAGCTTGTAGTACCAATTTGTGGGCATTTGCTCCCTTAAAAGAAGGTAGTAGGGATGGGTGGATGTTCAGTATTTTTCCTGGAAAATTATAAATGAGGTCATTGTCTTTTAGTGTTCAGCCTTACCAGAATGTTCGAAGTACCATAATCAACAGAGGAACAAAATACATTGGTGAAAAAGCTTTTTCACGACTTTTGCATACTCCTGTTTTGTGAGGATACTGACAGATAACCAGCCCAAAGCATTTGAGAATGTCTTGCTATTTCAGAAAAATCAAAGAGAGCCATCGGTTATAATTAATCGCACGGCTAAAGCAGATTTCTCCAGTGACTAATCAGTTTTTTGATGTAACTGTCCGTTCCCTCAGCATCTTGTCCTTCTCTTCTTTGATCACAAGCACAATCCTCTTCCTTACAAACTCAGCACCTGGAAGAAACTCGGTGTGGTTTCAAATGATGTAACAGACCCCTCGTGACACAGCAAAAATTCCTTAGCCTGGACTTTCCCCCCACACCTGTTTTGGCTTAATCAAAGACAACAGCTGCTCAGATCGGAGCCCTTCTCTCTGCCCTTCCGAAAAGCACCTGTCTACCACCACTACTTTCCACAAAGACAGTTGGCTGGGGATCCCAAAATTGATAACGTAACCTTTAACTCTCAACTGTGACTGTGGGTATAACCCCGGGAAGCTTGTACCTTACGTTTCCCTTAAAGAGAAAGCATATGCATGAGTTCCCACCTAGCTGTAAAGTAGGAGAGAGTGGCTGCCGGTGACCTCGGGGTCTCACCGCTACAGCAATGTGGTGGTTTAAATCGTGAGAAAACCTTCTTTCTTCTGGCAGACTTCCACTGTCTGCCTCTAATATGTCTGTGACAACTCCTCCTGCCCATTCTGGACCAGAGTGAAGTCAAAAGGTGCTTGACAGCCCTAGATCTTCTCTTAGATTAGGTACAAACCCCTACAGGAAAAAAAAAAAATCAGCCATCGATACTATTTATATCAGAGTACGCTACGCCCACGCTGTCTCTGCATGCCTCCCGTTTAGGAAGACTGTATGTCATCAGGATTAATTGAACACCACCTAAATGCCAAGCAGCGAGACTGAGCTGACATACGCTGGCAGAGGCAGCGGTGTCCCGAAATAGAGGCTTGTGATTTTGTAATGTGAAGGCCATTTCTGGCAGCGTGACGTGAAACCTGCACCCTCACTGCAGCAACACATGCAGATATTGACCTGAGCAAACTCAAGAGGCAAATGTATTGACTGATCTTCAGCAATGTCTCAAAAGCGTTTTGTATCTCAAAAACCATTACTTTTTAAGCATCAGCATCTCCCTGCCTGCTGCTTGAGCAAAGAAGTATTTGAGACAGTAAGCTGAAAACGACACTCTGCACTTCTGAGTTTCCCCAGTTTCTCGTTACAGCACTGTCAGAAACTGCTCTAAAGGAAAGTGCTTTCCTGGTTTTTTTGTTTCGGTTTTTAATCTGTCCTTTATGTTACCATCCAAAATTAACATTTCAGGGCTGTTGAGCAAGAAGGAGTTTCACAACTAACTTCACACTCTATGTCCTTGTGACTGGGAGAGAAAGAAAAAGTAACAGCTTTCAAGAGAGCGGCAGTAAGGATTGATTACTCCTGGGTAATTTCAGGTAGCCAGTGCGTAGGTATGGTGGGGCAGAATTTTATGGCAGGCTCATCCTGGCTGGCACAGATCCCTGAGCTGTACTGACTGAATTCACATTGAAGACCTAACTGAAGGATACTCTTGGTCAGAGCTCAGGTATGTATCTGTGTTCAAGCTCAATTCAGTGCTGGACATTTAAAAAATGAGTTAACCATCCTGCACCAAAGAAAGTCTTTTCTTTTGCTCTCAGGCCAGTCACACATGTAACGAAAACCCTGCCCCGTGCAGGGCCACCATCAGCCCTGGAAGTGCTCTGTCCCTAAATCAGAGGGAACTAAACTCAACCTTTATTCACATAAGATTTCTGCATTAGAGAAAGTTCTTTTCCATCCTCTGCACAAATACTCTACTCAAAACACATCTCTGGTAGTGAGGGATTCCTCTCCTCTAAGTACAGCTATCTACAGCACATTTACATCTTCATCTTCTGGACTCTGTAATGAATACAGAGAAACAAAACCAATGTCTCTGACTTACTTTAGCTGACAGCTTTAGCATAAAATGAATTGCCTCCTAGGAATGCCTCTTTTGTTCCACTGATTTTAGAGAGATGTTTGAAAAGTAGTTCAGGTGTAAAAGGTCCAGGTCACTGACACACCCACAGTAACACAAAAGTCACCCTGTGAACAACAGAGGCCACCTGGAGAGCTGCAACGTACATTATATATAGGCTGACCAGTCTATGACTGGTATGAGCAAGAACTAGTTTAAATAACTGAACCCAAATGACAAAACCCAAAGCAGACCAAACAGAGAGAAGAGCAGCTGCCGCTGTGCGATTCAGGACAAAAGAGATAAAAAAAGGAATGTAACAACTCGGGGAGGGAGAGCAGCCACTGAAGTAGGGAGAGGTGTTATCAGCCTCTAACAAAGACCTGCAAAAACAGTAAACCACAACCAGAATGGAGACACTGTGAATACTTTGGGCAAAGAAAGGCTGAACCTGCCTGTGAAACAGGCCATGCCCCGATTCAGAGGGCTCCTGGGACGTCTAACCAGAAGACTGGCAAGATCAGGTTAATAGGAACTGTGTATCACTGCCTAGTTTTGCAGTTTTCTACGCAGCCAAAGTAGCTCATCTGTTAGGTGAAGGAATTCTCAGTGGCTAGATGCTCACCTCTGCCCAACCAACACTTACTTCTTAGGCAACAATTTGCCCTGCACCTCGTATTTGCAGAGGTCTAAAGTTTTCACAGCCTTATTTTAAAATATTTTCTAATACATCAAAGACCACAAGATCTGCGTTTGCCCTTGGCTTCCTTAAACTTCTGTGGAAATAACAGAGCGAAGAGGAAAAATACTGCCTTTTTCTTTCTCATCCTTTTCCTTACAAGATAGGAAGAGTCTAGTTTCCTGCAAATCCAGAATTGATATGGTCCCTTTTCTATATTTATCCCGTTTTCTTTTTCCTGAGGATAAGCTATATAATTACTTTTTTTTTTTAATGCATATAATACTATGCTGTACTTACCTTCCCATTTTCTGACAAAAGGACCTGACAATATTCGCATAAATCCAGCCAGACAGATCAGTTGGACTGAGAATTCTTCAAGGACTTTGTCAACTGCACTGTCAAATTCAGCGCGACTTTCATACAATTTATGATCAATAACCTGTGGTAATCCAAAAGATGAAGAAATATGGACAAGTTTAATATAAATGCCTTAAGACCACAATGAACTGGTACTCTGAAATAATAAACAAGAACCAAGTAAATCTCAATGCGTAGCTCAGGTTGGGTGCACATACACAGCAAGAAGAGCAGTTCATAAATACATGCAGCTAACAGACAAACATGCAGTCTTTAATCCTATTCACACAGTGATCATGAAAATAAATATGAGTTTTATTTGATGAGGTCCCAGCATTTGGACACAATTTAACAACCTATGTCGGTAGATCATGAAGACAACCTAGAGTCTTAGAATTACTTCACTCAGTTTAAGACCCCTGACAGTTTTAAGCAGTTGAACTTCGAGGAAAATTATGTTGTAAAACTTTGAAAGAAAGGCTAATCACAAACTGATAAACCAGCCCTTACTCCAACAGGTCAATATAACTGAGTAATGCACTTTCCATCCAGGATACATTCCCCAATTTTAAGAAAAAGATGGCAGTGCTACGTAACTTAAAACATCCATAGCCTTTCAAATAAAAGTACCTGTTAATCCCCGCCAGATTTACCATGGTGGCACATTTAAATATCACAAAATGGTTTTGAAAAACCAGAACTGGTTAGCTGAAAAGGCGGCAGAGGTGTCTAGAAATAGAGCCCAGCTCAACACTGGGCTGAACTCTGCTAGGAACTACCAGGTACTAACTGGCACAGCACGCACTCCTTGGTGCCTCTGTTTCGCCACTCACTCTCCATCTTAACCACTGAGACCATCATCTCTCCAAAACTGTATTTTTTTCCTCATTATATGTTTGTTCTTCCCCTGCATACCATGGATATATTTTACTTGTGATCTTCGTGTACTCACAAATAAAAAACCAGCAGCGCTAACAATCAGATCCTCCTACTATACAGGGGCCCAAATCTTCCATATGTCTGTAGTTATCAGTGAAAAGTGACTGTGAAATGCTCTTAAGGCAGAACAATAGCATTTCACATGTGTAATGTAAATGGCTACACAAAGGGCAAAGCAACCAGTGTCACCAGATCCTGTGACACTACGGGAAATGATGTTTGCTTCGAATGAATCCTGGAGAGCCTGAAGCAATGCCCAGGGAATCGGTGGAAGGTCCCACTGAGTCTGCCCTCCCTAATTCATTCAAATGAACTACTGTGTCTGTTTAGCATGTAATTTTAAAATTAAATTCAGATGAAATAGCTTGTTACTTTAGTGCAAATGTACTACAGCTAAATAAACAGCAAAGTTTAAACTGTAACTGTGAAAGTTTTGCACTGGTTTAATATAATAACTGTTCTCAAAACCATCAGGATTGCTGGCAGCAGCTCTGAGGAGAAAAGGAATTGTATTTGTTTCCCATGTTAGATAGTTTGCCCAAGGGCACAAGTTCATCACAGACCAAAAAAAACCCCATCACTAAGCCATCCTATAAAACCACCTCTTACCCTAGTAAAACTCATTATCTCACAGTACCTCTCTGCTGCAGCCAGAGCTAAAGACGGCTGATTTTAAAAAGATGAGAAATACATACCCTTGTAGGAATACCAGCTCTTTCTGCTTTCCTTAACCCCTCCACACCAGCTCTGTTAGAAACAACAAGAACTATTTGTGCAAAACTGGTGGGCTTCTTTGTGCTATTTATGAGGGCTTCCAGGTTTGTGCCTGTGAGTGAAAAAATAATGCACGAATATCAAGTTGTTCCTGGAGAATAAGTATAGTTAACAGCTAGAAGATGTTTTAAATAAGCAGCAATGTGGGTGAGACCCAGTCCAGAAAACACTGATGTTAACGGTAATCCTTTTTTTAATTGATCTTACTGGGAACTGAATTTGACAGCTGGAGGGCTTCTACTAGCAATTAAATTTGTAAACTGTAATTTATGGAATTGCAATGTTGGTCTACTTCTTAGCAAGTGAGAACACTGGAAACCGGGGAGTGCCTATACAGCAAGAAGAAATTCTCATCTATTTGTGAAATACTGCTGCTGTCCTGATAGTGAAATGCAGCGGTTGTTTGAATCTGTAGACATGCAGAAATTTTAGATAAAATGAACACAGGTGCAATTCATAGTCAGTTTGCAGCAGAGGTTAAAGACCATTCCGTTTGTGATTGAAATTAATCCAAGGGCAAAAGCTATTCTGACTGTTACTGAAAGCTTGTTAGAAGCCTGTCAGAGCCTTCATGGAGAATTGCCAGGACTTAAGAGATTTTTAAATCTGAGCTGAAGTTCCTTTTTCAATAGTCTGTTTTACACTGTAGTAAAGAATATAACTCTCACCTGTTCCAGAGATAAGGACAGCAACCTTCACTTTGTTTGTCTGGATTTTGCCTTGGATATGGCTGTGCACAGACAGTGACCTATTTGCTTGCAAGGCTCGAAGCAGATTATGGACTTTAACACGGGCAGAGCCTAAACACGTCCAAGAAAAAAAAAGAGGAAAAAAAACCCAACCAACCAAACAACAAATAACCAACATGTAAATAACGGGAGAAAGAGAAAGAGGAGAACCGTACCCATGAAAAGAGATTAGTCGCACTTTACTTCTCATTATTTATTTATAGTTCTACTGGCATCTGACATTGCTAAGCACGTGTTCTGTGAACTAAGACTGAAGTCCTGAGGACTGTCTTTTTAATACACTGTGCAAAAATACCATGGAGGTGCCAATTAAGAGATTTTCAGCTAACCTTCATGGAGACTCACCAGCTAAGGAATTTAGATCTGTATTTTTTTTAAAAAGGAAAATAAAAATCTAATAACCTTTTTGAAGGGAGACAACCTTCCCGATCAGCCAGGCTGCCTCGTGTCTCTGTACGTCCTTGAGGACCTGCTGAGCCAGCTCCTTCTGAACTACCAAGACAGCACCGATCCCACAATTAAATGTCCGAGTCATTTCCTCCTCAGAGAGGTTCCCTTCTTTATGGAGCCAGCAAAAGATTTCAGGAATCTTCCACGTAAGAGCATCTGAAGAGAATTGAAAATACAAGTGAAGAGTGGAAATCGTTACCAAGAGACAAATACTAAAATTGTTAGAGCATTAGGCGGCAAGATCTGGATGGAAAGCACAGACTAAGTCCCACAGCAGCATTAGCTTGAGTGAAACTGGCTTCCATGTACGGAAACAGGATGTTTTTTCCTTCCTTTCTGAACAAGGCTTGGGAGTAAAAAGAAGTGTCACTCTGGGAGGAAATTAATCATATTGCTTCACTGCAATCCGTTAATCAGTAATTCAAAACAGGCTCTGAGGCAGTCTTCAGAAAATCCTTTTTGAAGGTGACAACTCTGCTTCTAGAGAAACTATTGTACCAGAACAATAGCCTTAAAAACTCTCACAAAAGTCTCACACTGTCCCCAGTTCCCATGAGGTAAGGATGATTTACAGCAGCATGAGAAATGCTTCTGGACAAGCCACTGTAAAGGAACTTCAAAGACAGTAAGTTTCTTTCTTGTCATGTTATCCTTAAAATGGTATTATCCCTATTTATATGTAACAGTGTCTACTGTGGATCACTGTTTAAGTGACAAGTGGAAGAATTATTTAGATGCACTTCTGGAGTGCAAAACTCAGTATTAGTTCCTTTATTTTATTCTATAACCCAATAAAAGCTGTGTAACCTATAGTAAGTAATCCACCTTTCCATACTACACATTCTCCTGAAGTGAAATACTATTTCTAGCACACCTGATGAGATTGTGGTGAGGATTAATCAAGGTATGCTGAATATCATGAGATGTACTTAAGCTGTTAACTATATTTGAATGCCAAGCAAAGACTTAACAAATGTAATTTAATTAGCAATAATTTTGCAGATTATTGCTGAATGGTGACAGCTCACTTTGGGTTGTTTTTGAAGTTGTTCTGGTTTTGCAAGAATGGATAGAGTTTCCTAACAAATCCAATTCAAAATACCATCAGGGGAAGTTAATTCAATGGGCAGCAGCCTTAAGACTACAGTGTGTTTTGACTGGCTCTGTTTCAGGCACAAGGAGAAATTCAGCAACAATCAAGAAAAAGCGAACTGAGATCTAGACAAGTCCAGCTCTTACAGTGCAAGTCAGTTGACACAGCCCCATGCATACAGACTTCTGCATCAACCCACATTAAAATGCAGATATTTCTACAGCTTTTCTTTTTTATCTCACCTAAAATGACACCAAAGGACTCTGGGAGAACTCTGGGGATGTTTTCCAGCAAGCCCCCTCCAGTGATGTGGGCATAGGCTTTCACGTGGCCTGAGCGAAGGATGGGCAGCAAAGTCTTGCTGTAGATCTTAGTTGGGGTTAACAAGAGATCTCCTGTAGGTGTAAGAGGATGAAAGGAGACCAGTTACAGCACAGAAAGAAATGTTAATCAATATAAAATTGAGGAAATCTCAAGATATTAATTTGCTGGATACTAATGAGCATCATGCTACAGAGAAAAATACAATGTTCTACCTTTTTTTTGCATATAATTATTTATTCCCCTCTCTTAACTTCTTTCCCGCATATGTGATTCACAAGAAAAAAGGAGACGAGAACATGTCAAAGAACTGAATAACTTTTTAGTGCCTTAGAAAAGTTATCAAAGCAAAGGCACAGACAAAACGAATGTGTGGCATTTGCCTGTTCAGAAATCCAAGTTACAGTGCAAGAAACTTCATGATAAATGGTACCTAATGTCTGATCACCGGAGGCACCAACTGGAGAAGAGAAATCGAACGATGACTTCTCAACAATCTTCCTTATGAGGCTGTACCCATTGCTGTGAACACCAGAAGAAGCTACTCCAATAACCACATCTCCATCAGCAATTTTCTCCAGCTGCGGCAGCATCTGTCCTCGCTCCACGGCACCAACAGCAAAGCCAGCCAGGTCGTACTCTCCGGGTGGATACATGCCCGGCATTTCAGCAGTTTCTCCTCCTATAGGAACCACAAAAAGAGAAAGGGGGTGCTGGAAAACCATTGGGACTAGTAGGCCTACCCATGCATGCAGATGAACTGTTGTCTAGGCTATTATCTATTATCTTCTTGTTTTGTCCCCTAAACCATGCTTTATCTGGCTGATACATCCTGTCTGAAAAGGTAATTTTCCCAGCATGCACAGAAATGCACTGCTCAGACGTTATTCTCTCTACATGTATATATACCATACATAGGACCTGAGGGAAGGTCAGGAAGATGTGCCAGGGGAGGTTTAGGTTGGACATGAGGAAAAGGTTCTTCCCCCAGAGGGTGGTGGAGCACTGGAACAGGCTCCCCAGGGAGGCGTCACGGCCCCAAGCCTGACAGTGTTCAAGAAGAGACTGGACAAGGCCCTCAGACACATGGTGTGAACTGTGGGGTTGTCACATGCAGGGACAGGAGTTGGACTCGATGATCCTTGTGGGTCCCTTCTGACTCAGGACATTCTGTGATTCTATACTGGCTCCCCCACTTTTCTTCTTGGATAAGCTGATGGTCTGCACTGTTGAAGACCCGTGTCCTGCCTGCCACAGTCTCATTCAATGTAGAGAAGAGAATTTACTATGTTTGGAACATGAAACGAGCATTTACTGCTCACTCCAAAGTTTTCCAGATCTCTTCACACTGTCCCCTCACATACCAGGGAGAAACTCTCCCCAGCCATCCTCACATCCATCTCATTAGCCTCCTTCAAACCCCTCCACTCATCACTATGTCTATAAGAAAACAACAACAATGATTAAGTTGCCATTATATTATGACCTCTGCCCAACATGTTTTTGCTTTGCACTCACCAGGTTTCATCCAATACAAAACTCTTCTGTTTCCCAAAAGTGTCCCTGAAGGGGCTCCAAATTTACCTGAGTGATGGTGGAAGCTGCTCTTGTGCTCAGTGCTTGACACTGCTCAGTACAAGATTCTCTGGAAGCTTTTCCAGGTTTCTACATTACGTTGCTATAACCAACTTTAAAATTGAAGTTCATTTGCTTAGATATATTCATTTAAATCTGTATTTAATAACATTTGTGCAAAACAAAGCACGTAGATAAGCCTTTCAGTCCCTCACTGTCAAATGGTGTGATGAGCTTAAGGCAGTTGAACTGAATATTCAGCTATTGCAGAAATGCAAGGTAGGAATTTAGGAACATGCTTCAAATTAGACTTTTATGGGATGATACTATACAAGCGCAGATCTACATGCTATGAGCATGCACGGTGCAGCCCAAACTGAAATTATTTGGATGATCCAGGCTACAGAAAAGCATTTCCTTCTTAGGTTCAGAGTTACTGCATCATCTCTGTCCCTTCTTTTCTGAGAATGTCAGAAGTTTGGGGAAGAAATCATGGTTGTTTTATTTATGAGTTTGGACTTATTTTTATATTAGCACAGAAATATATTTACTAACCAATTTACAATTTTGAGAAATTATTCTCTGGTAATTAATTTACAGCATCCAAAACAATTTGTAGTTTTAAAATCTTCCAGTTGGAAATAAAATCTTGAAATCTCAGTAAGTAGTTTCCTAGCAAGATTTCACATAACATGTACTTATGCTGAAGTATGAATGGTTTGATTATATTTGATAAATGGAGAGAACACATTAAGACAAATATAAAGCTGACTAACAGTTCATGCAGAAAAAATTAGACCAGAACATAAACAGCCTCTTGTTCAAAGCTTGCAAACTACCCCAAAATGACACACTCCCACTTAGAAAAGACTCCTGTTACTAACTTTCTTAAATAATTGGAAAAAAGGAAAGAGCTACGGTATTACCAATTATAAAGCAGTACCTAAAGTAAGACACTGCAACTGTCATTTTTAGTTTCAAATAAAAAGTATTTAAAAAAAAAATATGGTAATTCTCCACTACTGTTTTTATGAAAGAGAAGAAAAACAAAAACTATGTGAAGAAGCTGAACTTTTGGAGATTCATTGCTTTAAAATTTAACCCTGTCTTGTACTCCTTTTATATACTAAAGACTTACCCAAAAGAATGTATTTTTCACTGACCTAGAAATATTTTTATTGAGTTAAACAGTTTTAATGCTGTATTTTTCAAGATTCAAGAAGTGAATTATTATGTTATTTTCATGGAAAACTAGATTACTGTATACCAGAATACATGTACAATTTGTTATTAAAATGTATTATGTACTTGTATTCTAGGGCTGAAGAGGAAAGTGTTTAAAAGTCTTAATAAAAGACTTTTTAAAGTGTCCAGAAGTGTTTTAATAAAAAGACTTTTAAAAGACAAGGAAAGTGTTTAAAAGTCTTAATATCTTGGCATGTGCTGATCTTGGTGAAATGAATCTTCGACAAGTCTTCTGTAGACACGTAATTTTGCGATTAGTTTTGTAACTAACAAAACTTGGTTTCTTCTATGTTTCTGTCTTGTGATTAACTTCTGTGTTTTAAGTAGTGAGCTCCAGCTGAAGCTTTTGTTGCACACATAAGGACATTCTGTGGCTTTCTAGTTTTGTGAAGCTTTTGGGAACACAATAGCTGTGAGATCTCTACCTTTCCTGTCAAATTTGGTTAAAATCAGCCAAGAGGTTCCAAGGATAATATGTACACACACAGAGACATGTGCATGCACAGTAACACGTATCAGTCTTGTTTCCTTGAGGATTTCCTTTAGGATAAAGGATAATTTAAAAATCTATTTGGCATGTCTTAAAATTTACTTGAAAAATGCCAAGAATTAAAATACATGAGTTGTTAGTTTTCTAGGTAGCTGTTACAGTTACAAAGTTAAATGAAAAGATACGAATAAGAAAATTTATATGCAACTTCCTGAGCTAATGGCAACATTTGTAAAGTACCATCTCCTTCCAATGGGTAGAGATTATGCTCTCTGAAAGCAAAGACATGCAACGCTTTGGGTTTTTTTCACTCCTCTAAGATTCCTCAATAGAGTAGGAAAGCAAACACATTAAAACCAATGATAAAGAGATTGCATAAGATTTTTCACGTCCTTCAAAGAAAAGTGTCCATACCCAAAAGAGCGCAGCCTGCTTTTTTGCAAGCTTCAGCTATTCCCGCAATGACACCCTGAGCCACTTCAACGTCGAGTTTGCCACAGGCAAAATAGTCCAGGAAGAAGAGAGGCTCCGCTCCTTGGGCCAAGATGTCATTGACACACATGGCAACCAGGTCCTGACCTATGGTGTCGTGTCTCTTACACACTTGTGCAATCTGCAAAAAACACAGCGAGAGAAGCCCGTGGTTAGCTCTGAGAAACTGAAGCCCAAGCGGAGAGACTGCAAGTGGAGGGGATTGAAATCACGCTGTTCCTCTAGATGCTTGTTGAGGAGCAGCTTCATTTATGATCATCTCTGTGAGCCTCTCCTAACTTTTTATTTTAGGAATTGTGACTTTCATAACCGGCAAGTACAAAAGGCACTTTAGGGAAGGAGACAGAACTGGAAAGGGTTTCATTGCAGCTTGTGTAAACACAATAGCAACTCTATAAAGAAATGTTTTTCTGCATGAATAATCTTTTCAAGGGTGGAGATTCTACCTTAATGAAATGGAGTCCCTGATTATGTACTTATGATTAAAAATTAGTTATTTTAAGCATTGTTTCAAGTATGGCTATTTACATGCCAGAATTCAAATGTAGATTTAATTCCTTTTCCTGAAGGAAGGCAGTTTAATTTTTCTTTCCCTTTTTAGAAAGACAAATAGTTATTTTTAAGACAACTGATGTTTACTGTTAAAACATTAATGATGTGATTAAGCATTTTCCCTGCTGTGCTGTTTTCCTTCCTTTAAACAGATTTTCACATTACCTTGAGTTTCGTGCCAACACCATCAGTTCCAGATACCAAGACAGGATCTTTGTAACCAGCTGCTTTCAAATCAAAGAGGCCAGCAAAGCCTCCAAGTTCTGCATTGCAGCCTGCCAGCCAGAAAACAGGAAAAAATAGTAAACTTTTACTTTCATGGGTTTCTCCAGGATCTCCAACACAAATTCTCTCTGATATCTGTCAACATGACTTTGCTTTGTCACCAGGAAACATTTCTCTGACATTTAGGGCCTGTTCACAGAGGCATGGGAGCTCCTAATCCTCTTAAGTTTGCTTTGTCTTATTTCTTCATTATTACCTAAGGCTAAAAAATCTAAAACTTTGTGATTGAACGTTCAATATTTACTCTGACTGATACATTTCCCCTTTGCACTTAGTATTTTTCTGAAAAAGAGGAAATGAATTGTGGTGACAGATTGAGACCCACTGCTTTCTAGGAAAATGTGATAACTAGGCATTTTCCAACTTAAATTTCTTATGTCTTTATTAATACTGCTACTTAGAGTATATTAAGACTTCTTGCTTCTAAGACTGATAATGATAGGTAAGTATGGTAACCTTAAAATTAAAATTGGTTAAATCCTAAGAAGGAAACAAACATGAGTGGAAAATACTATGAATGCTAAGAAGGGACTAGTACTACCAGTGTGTATGTATACATAATTTTCTCTCTATGTATATCTGATGTTGTCTGAAAGTTCTCAGTTAATTTGAAGTTAAAGGGCTATTATATACATGACTGATATTTAAAATCTATAAAATTTATCACAAGGACTTGCTAGAGCAAGATGTGCACAAGACCACAACAAAAAAAGGACAAATTGATTCTGTTTTAAACAAGCTAAAGATGTGTCTTCCATACACATCTCAAGAAATAGATAGTATCTCTGGGGAATTCTAAGTCTTGTACACCTTTCTAAACATTTATCTACAAAAATTGCATAGTTCACTGTGCAAGAACTAATAATCCATGTAATCAAAAATAGCACTAAATGGTAGGATTTTTGCTTGCATTTAACCTTCAGAGCCTTGAACTGTATCCTCTATCATCTTTAACACACATGACATTCAGAAGATACAGTTTAGAGTCATTTTGAGAAGAAAGTCTGTAAATTCAACAAAGCACATTTTTAAGAAATCACAGGCATTTGCTTACCACAGATATTTTTTGCGTAACCTAGGAACCCGCAGAACACATAAATATGAGCTTTGGTATCAAGATCAAGATCAAATGATAAGCCTCATGGCCACGAACTGAAACAGGAACAGAAGGTACAAGTCTTACCTGACCTTGACGTGGCTGCAGCTAGGGGTTTTATCTTCTGAACCAAAGTATTCCCTGCTGCGATGTCTACCCCACTGTTCTTGTAAGTCAGGCCTCTGAAAGATTATTAAAAAAATGTTATGGCACTTGATTACTAAATGCACAAACACTTATTTTAAAACAATATTTACTGCTTTATATCATTGCATCACTGAAAGAATTAACCATGCAGAATTCTATTCTGCTGTCAAGTCCCACCTTCTTCCTGCTTGTACAGTAACTTTGCTCATATAAAATGATTTCTAAATATGGCAGTATTAATTTCAGCCAGGCTCAGTGGCTCAAAGGTTAATCTTTTTGCTGTTTGGAACTTAACATCACGCATATACCTGGAGATAGGGAGTATTACACCAAAGAAACAGAATTTCATGGATTTGCACCACAAAGAGTTTGCCATTAGCAGTATTCAAATAGTTCCAAATATCTTGAAGACAGCATCAGAGCATCAGCATCATAATACACTACCCAGTCAAATACCAAGATAAAAACCAACTGAAAAAGAAAATCCAACTGCGTAAAACAGGTGGAATAATGGATCTGATTTTGCAAGTTTTCAATACCTGCTCTGGATACTGAGGCATCAGTAGTATAGTTCCTATGATCAAAACAAAACATATATAAAAATGCACTGCTAAATCAGAACACCTCAGCACCGTGCAGGATCAAGCTCAAGTTGGCTTTTCCAAACAGAAGCGGCACATAAATCAATGGTTCTCTACGACACTTTGAGAGCTTTACAGCTCTAACTTAAATGTTGCTTCTCCTTGTCACCTGGAATGATACCACCACAAAACCAACTGCCACCTCTTTTTTACTTAAATGGACTTTCTATTATATATTTTATTTAAAAATAACTAAGTTCCTCAGGTCCATTTTAGCAATCTAGAAAGAAATGTCCGTTAGCTCCTTTCAAATATATGAATAGCCATACAATTCAGAAAATACCCTTACTACAAACTGGTGGATGTAACTTGTCTGTCCACATGACTGACTGGTGACATTAAGTATCATATTTACAGAGGGACCTTTTCATTTTGGAGACAGTGAGTTTAATGACTTTTAACTACTAGTTGTACCAAATGTATCCCACTCCACTTAAGCAATTGTTATTTCTACACTGTCAGTGGCATGAAACAGGGTACCCAGTGCACCCCTATTTTAGGTTCATACCTATTTTAGCTCTGTTATTGTTCTTATTCAGTATTACGTCTAAATTCTAAGGGTGAAACACACTATTGATTAATAAGGACATGTACAACCAAACAACTAGCTGAAGAGCTGTGGTACCAGTAAATTACAGAGATATCTGCACTCACATTATATCACCGCTCAAAAGTTTGCAAGAATAAAATAATTATAAGAAGCAGCTGTTCAGCCTGTGAATAAGAGTCAAGGAAATACTAGCCTGCAATAACATGAGGCCAGTCAGGCCCTTTCAGTCTGAACACGATGAATATTCAACGTTTTCACCTTCTTTTTAAAAGCACGGTATCTGATTTGACTCTTTAAAAGGAAAATATTCTAAAAATATTTTTTATTAAATAAATATTCTGGATATTTTCACAAAGTGAAAGGCATATGACTTAACCCCACAAAGGTGCCAAGAGGAGGTGCATCCCCAGCTTTACAGAGCCAATCATTGCCCTTCCTTAACTGTGTGCAACACAGACTCCAGAGTGAAACGTGCCTGACTCTCTGTTCTTCCAATTTTAGGATGTCCGAGCAGAAGTTGGTGCAGACTCAAGGACAATGAAACAGGCTCTGACTGCAAACAGTTCCCAGGAGTCTCCTTCACAAGCCAGGGATCCTCCCTGCATATGGGCACTCTAATCAAGAAACTTGCTGGCCATCACTCAGTTATTTAGAGAACTGTTCGTTAAAGAACCACCTTCTCTTGCCTCACACAATGACTTGATTTTTTCCTACTACAATACAAATAGCAATTACAAGTTTTCACAGAAATTTCTCAAAAGATGCACAGTAGTTCAGAGAGAAAGAAGACTAGATACAAACACCCTTCTTCATTTAGTAAGTTTATTGATCATAATTTTACAATATACTAATTGGTATACACTGTTAGCAAAAATGAAACACTAATATGCTTCATAGACTACAAAATAACCCATTATCGAAAGTTTTGTTTTGAGTGAATTGGAGAATAGGCAGGCAGATATGCTTCATATTAGGTAAAAATGAGTCTAAAAACCTGGAAGAAGCTCTCAATAACATAGAGAGACAGTAGGACACACTGCTTTAAAAAGAAACACCCGCACCCACATCGTCTCAAGACTGTTAAACAGAATACTGTGAAAACAAAAAGAATAATTAAAAGGTGAGATAAATTCTACCCACACTGTTAGCCAGCTATTCCATTAAAATGCGTATCACGAGGTAGGTGTTTCAAGACCATTTTAACCATTCCTAAAGACTCTAAAATGAACAAATAACATTTTGTTCATACCCACACTTCATTATATTAATATTAGACTTACGTAGAACACAAATCTATAGTAAAAGCTGTGGTTTAGAGCCTAAGAACCAGAAGCTCACCTTCCGTAAAACAGACATAAGAGACAGCAACAGCACAAGTTAATCCTATGTGCTGGTCACTGTAGTTTAACTCAGACTTGAAAGAATAAGAACATGGATGAAAGAGCCATCAAAAAGCCTGTTCATTCCTCAGCTAGTCTTGGTTATATTGCTCACAAGTATCAGAGTTAAAACTTGCCTAGAGTTACGCATAATATCACCATCAGTTTATTAATGTAAACTAGTAGTGTCTTAAGTCCCTTGTACGCCAGTTATTACTGTTTCAAGTATTTCAAATATCTACCTGGATTGTCTCAGGAAAGCTATAGCCTGATAACCAATGTCCCTTCTATAAATGGCACCCTTGAAGTGTATGGCTGCTACTCCATTGTTGGCTTCCTGCAGCGCTGTCGTTAGATCCTCTTTAACAGCCGTTACGGTAAGGACTCTTCCTCCACTAGTCACCACTTTGCCATCCTTCAGGGCTGTGCCTGCATGGAACACCTCCAATCCTAGCTGCTTAGCCTTAGAAAGCCCTGTGATTGTTGTTCAATAAATACAGGAAAAAAAATCAATTTATTAGAACATTCTCTATTAAATTACAAATTAATAGATATTCAGCATTTATTGACTGTGTCTAGAAACCACAAGCAAATTCTGTGTGATCATTTTGGGAAATAGGAATAAGTTTGTAAAAACTACAGTTTGAGAAGAAGACAGGTCTCTACTTGTATGCGCAGAGACACAGGAAGAGATATTTAGTTGAAGCATCTGTATACAACATCTAATTCCAGCGGGATCTTGTACATCACTGACATAGAGACGGCACAACATATCTGCGTCAACATTTTGTAGAATCAGTGATCAACCCAGAACTACTTCACTCTAACATATATTAAAGAAATGCTACAGAACTTAACAATATGGTGCAGAGATGTGAAAATGCTACAGGTGCATCACCAATAAACTTTGATGTGTGAAAATTCAGTTTCTTCCTGACCCTTAACTACAAGATCTACAGTTTCTATGAATCTGAGGTACACTGATTCACCTTCTTCTGGCGAAAGAGAGAACTGAGAGAGAGCAGGAGAGGAATCAAGGCTTCTGCAGTTTCTCCTGCTATATTTACCTGTTATTTCCAAACCCTTGGGATATGTTCCTGGATACCCTTCGCTAGCCATGACCACAGTCACAGCTGCACTGTCTTCAAACCAAACTGGCATGGAACTAGACAACTTTTTATTGACAACTGCTTGCATAACTTCATACAAATCACTTTTCAACAGTGGAAGAATTACCTACAAAAATACGCAGTAGCAAATTAAAGAAAGCAGCGTACATATTTACATTTTTTTCATGAACTTTGAAAAACACTACTGCAAGTTTAAAAATAACATAAAGTACTTTTATGTACTGTATTCTCACACATACACACATATTGTTCATAATCTATGTACTTTTAAAAATACTCTTCCTTGAAGATAATTTCTATGGGTAAAAGAACTGCTACAGAGTGAGGGGAAAAGGCAGAGGCCAAATAATCCTATTCTGTTCTGAAGAATGGAAATGAAGGGTTTTGTTCCACTTGTCAACAGGGAGTGGGGAAGTGTTCAATTCTTTGTTAAAGTAAAAAAAAAAATCCAACTCAACTCCAGAAAAGATAGGAAAGTGCTTAGTTTCACTCAAGCCTACCCTTGTAAGGCTCATATCTGAGTATAACCTGCTGAAATTGTCTCTGGAATTGAACAATTTAATAACAGACCTTCTGTCTTGAATAAACGAACACAATATTTTAAATCTCAGCGCAATTAGCTAATTATTCATCCAAAAGTTAGTTAAGAATAATGGTATATGGTAACAGACTTTCCTCCTCCCATAATGACAAACTGTACCTACCTACAAAACAACTCACCTGGCATTCTGGGTCACCAAATCTGCAGTTAAATTCTAGCACTTTAGGTCCATCTTTGGTAAGCATTAATCCAGCATAAAGCACACCTAGAATAAAAAAATATACGAAAAGCTATCTAGGCAACGGCATAGGTCATTTGTTTTGAATCTATTCACAACAGTGTTAAAAAAGGATGCGACCTGTGTTAATTTAAAGGTAGGATGTTAACACTTTAGAAGTGTTAAAAATATATCAGACAGAAATAGTTGTGGTTACAATTTTGCATCTTATTTTCAAATGTTGTCCTTTCCGTTCTTCCTTCCTTGATGATTATCCACTGTTAATGAAACAATATCCATTGATTTCAATGGACTCTAAATCAGGCCACTGATACCGAACTCAGATTCCAAATAGATCAAAGTTATATTCCTTAACTTACAGTATGAGTTAGGCCTATAGAGAGGACAAAGTAAAAAATATTTCTTTCTCCTTATGCTTAAAAAACCCAAACTTCTGTACATACCAAAATAGGGGACACCTTCTTTCCTCATGCCATCAACAGTTTTCTGAAGAACAGTATCTCTTATTTTCTGCAGTAAATCTTTAGAAATCTAATAAAACGGGATCAGAAAACAGTGCTCGTAAAAAGAGAGTGAATGATTTTTCCTGCTGTGATGTCTAGCATTTTTAAGAGATGAGCAGAACATTTGGATGCTCTCTTGCTCACTCCAAAACATTTCATACAACAGAAAGCTAATATTTTTTTCTGTCTCCTCAGACAACATACCACAGCATTAAAACAACCATCTGCATTTCTTTATATACTTTTCCATGCTTAGATCTACATGTGCAAGCAATCCCACTGGCTTCACTGGAAAAAAAACCACTTGCACAGACACACTGACATTTAGATAAGGCCTTTCAAAGACAAATCACAGTTGGAAAGTACAGTGAGCAATGATAAAATTTTATTCAATAAACAAATAAAGAGCCTTCTATAGGAACAAAACCTATAATTTTTTTGAACCTAAAGAAGAAAAATCTCTGGCCATGACACAGGTGAATAGAAAGCCAAGTAAGTCCCTCTTGCATATAGCTCCTTGCCAAACAGAAACCAAACTACCTTGAGGTACAGCAAGTGAACTAAGCTCATTGTTAGCTTAGTTTGGCACAAGATAAAAACGTGGTTTTAAGCACTTAGTTCTAAAACAACACTTAAAACCCAAATCAAAATACAAGGTTGCAGAAATAACATTTTCACCTTTATAATGAAAGGTAATTCAGTAGAAATATCTTCCTTTTTAGAGAAACAAATTTAAGCTATGTACTTTACTTGACAACGTCTGTGTTAGGAAACTCTTTCCATCTACAAGAGTTCACTCTCTTCACTCTCCTTTTTCTCATGGTGGAACTAAACATTCACACATGCTTTCAGTACCAGAGCTGTAGTACATCTTTAGTACATCTTCTTGCCAATACATTTTTACCTGAGGTGTTGGGGAATAAGCTCCCATCCCTCCAGTGTTAGGGCCTTCGTCTCCATCCATTAATCGCTTGTGGTCCTGGGCTGGAGGCATGGGAGCAACTGTGATGCCATCAGTGAAACATAAGCACTAGAAAACAAGTAGAATAATTAAAACCCAAGTGTATGATTAAAATTAAAGTGCAAAAAAGTGCAAATATATTTGATTTTCGGTGTTGCAAATGGATAATTAAGAATATAAATTCTGTCTCCCTGATAAAACAAACTACAGCATTCTAAACATTTCCTTTTTCCCTCAGGGAACAGCGACTCAGTTTATACGACCTTCCTACAGAAATCATCTTGAATATAACATGCAAAAAATTATAACATCAGTAGTTGTACTGAAAAGAAATACTCATAAGGTTAAAAAAATGTTTAAAATACTCCACGATGGAAGCTACATCTGCCCTCCCTCTTCCTTCCCCCTACTCCGGAAGGAAGGCATTACATTCCTTTTAAGATTTCCTTTTCCTTGTTGATAAAACTATTTACTTCTGAATTATTTATAAATTACTTATATACCAGATGCTTTTATCTTCAATATATTCATAATAACAAGCCTGCTGGCATCTTCTGTAACTGGATGATGATGTTCACTGTCTGGACTACTGCTAGCAGTACTCATAAAAACATTTTACAATGCTAATTAAAAAGCAAGCAAAGATTCTCCTATGAAACCCAAAAAAGCCAAAATATTAAGATACTAAGAACTACAGTCATTTGCAGAAGGTGAATTATTTTGACAGGCAAGGCAAGCGGTATGTTTTCTTCATTGTTGTCAGTCATCATATGAAAAACCCCTTTAAACTGCATGTTTATATTATTGTGTTATATCACAGTAAGTCTGCTAGCATTCTAAGTATTAATGAAGAGCAATACATATTTTCCACCAGAGAATGAAGATCTGGATACTCCCTTAGTTCCTGGAAAGGTCAAGCCAACCAGGAAGGAATAAGGATGACCAATAAGTGCACGTCTCATTTCTTCATATCGGGCAGCAAACCAGACTATGCAAAGATTGGAAAGAGTTGGAGATGATCGCTTACTTTATAAATACCACCACCTTCAAGATGAATGTTCACAACATCCAGCATAAGTCAATTCCAGCTCCAGGATTTGGGAACCTGAGCTGGTACTTGGCTGTTCTACTTCATGTGATGCAAGTGTCAAGTTCCCCTGCCACCTCAAAACCTTTAATTCTCCTTTTCTCCTTCACACTCTGCTAATTAAATCAGATACGCTTTTTTAAACAAAGGACCTGAATCAGCTTAAAAGGTAGGAAATGTTCCCTCTGCATCTGCAGAGTAAAAGAATACCGTCAAAACATTCAACAGCCTTTGTCTCCAGGTCATTTGTCCCCAGGTGCACTCCCACATGGCAATATCTCTAGTGATGAAACTGGTTAAATTGGATCCTGCCTGTGCCTTTCTGAGCTGATTGCTCCTTTGCTCCAAAGGAGTTTACTGCTCCCTCATGATGCAGTTCAGTGTATTCCATTCCTCCCTGACTCCCAACCACTCCTTGCTCTGATTCAAGCAGCGCTGGGCTCTACAACCAGAACACAGAAAGTGTGGCATTGATTTCTTTGAAAAAAGGTCTTCAGGTTGTAGCTTCACAAACAGGTAACTAGTGTAACTGAATCAACGGCAAACAGCAGTGCAGAGGTAGCAGTATGGAAGGGAAGGGACATCTTACACTGTCTTTGCTGTCAGAGAAATCATAACACAGAACTGCTCCCTCAATGACACTCAACATTTTAAGGCTTGATTTTTTTTCCCATGTGACAACATCTGATTGCTGTTTCAGTTATTTTTCTCTAATTTGCATTATTTTAACAGACTCCAGGAAGTTTAGTTCTTAACACAGCTGTCTTTAATAATATCATTTTATTTATAGACAGATGACTGCGTTTAATTTAAGTAATGAAATCTTACACATCCCTGCTGTAGGTACTCACATAGTGTTTCCTAAATAGTTTAGGACAGGTATAATCAAAGTGTTAGAGTGAGATGCACACTTACAGAAACTTCTTCTCCTTCAAGAAGTTCTTCAACAACAATAGTTTCCCCAGCTGTGCCAAAAGTCTTATCCTACAGTAAAACCAAAACTCCTTAGTTCTGTTTCAGTTATTTTAAACTGTTCAAAATGCGAAAAGAAAAAGTAATTTTAATACAGAAAGAAAAAAAATGCAGCACAGTTTTGAGACTATTAATCCATTCTCCACCCTGGGTGTGTCAGCAATGGTAAAATCTTTGCTCGTCTTTTCTGTTTATTCTTAAATAAATGCACATTTTATGCTTGATTATTTTTAAATTGTAGATGATATTTATGAACTACTGAGCAATTCCTCACGCTTTACCTTCTGAAGTTTGCAGCCATGATACTGAGACTAATAGCAGCGACTGCCAAGTCTATAATCTGAACTCCTACTTCATACGAAAGTACAATTCTATAGAATACATTGGAAGGGGGCAATATTTTCATATTCCAATGCAATGTTTTAACACTGGCTGCATATTTAAGCAATAAAGAACAACCAGTCCACACTGACAAGATAATTTTGTGGGTCTATAAGACTCTCTAATATACACGTTTTTGTTCAAGACACTGGGCCATAAGTTAAGACATATATTTGTCCAATAACCACACACACACCCCAAAATGTGAGTGCAGAGCCTATATTCTGACTCTGGAAATACAAGTGTGTCAGATAACATGTATGAATCAGCACAGCTCCACTGAATTGTAAGATGCTGTGCAGCCGAGGAACTGACCTGTATGTACCTTATTTTCCAGCTCTGTGTTCCTGACTGTTCAGATGAAATTCCTTCATTTTGCTTCTCTTCAGATTTTGATAGTACTTACACACTTGTTGAATATTCTGCCTAAATACATACCTAACCTGAAATAATTCCACTGGAATTTTGCTGCACATTTAAGTGCTGTGTGACTGTACTCCTAAAGCTGATGTTGCTTGGCAAGATCCAGCTCAATCGCAGTGTTAATATTACAACACTGTAGTACCTGTTTGATTGCAGCAGTCTCACATGGTAAAAACAAAAACAAAAAAAGCAAATCCATATGGAAATAACTGTGGGTTTTATTAAGAATGATTTTATTTTAGCCAACCGGAATTACACCTAGAAAGAGTACCCTGCCTCAAGCAATAAACATCACAGAGCTTCATAGCTGTCCTAATAATGGGTAAAAGATTTGATGTCTTTTATCCAAATTCCTATTACACAGAAATAAATAATATCTTTGAGACTCTGAGGTGGTTAACAACTTATTTTGTGTGAGAACTCCTCCAGTTAGTGCGTGACATTTCTACTCACCTGCATGATTTCGTTAACAGCTTTGCAGGCTTCTTCCTTGTTTGAAGCCACAATTACTCCTTTGCCAGCTGCGAGGCCACTGGCTTTCACAACTAAAGCAGGGAAGTTTGCACTTCAAAGACAGAGGAGAGGGATTCAACAGTAAACAATCGGTATTGCAAATATATTTCATAGGCATTTTGAACATTTCAACAGCTGAAAGATCAAAATACTTATCAGTTTTCACAGCTACCATTTTACTTATTGAATAACACACAAATAAAAACCTGGCTTCTGTTGTTGTGCTATGCCTGTAAAGGATTTCTGCTTCCTGTTTTTTCCTCACCACCGAATTTCATTACTGTTCTGAAAGGTTGTTTTCCTTTTAATAATTTACTGTTGCATCATTTTTGGGTCACCTGGATTGTATTCTGATGAGTAGATCATAATTTGCTGAGTTAAGTCTCCAGTGCAGAACATATGTTTATGGCAATAAGGTACAAAGAAGGCAGAACATTTGACTATTAGACTGCAAACTGGGCTTCCACAGTAGGCAATTTGAAAAAAAAGATAAACTTGTCCTATATTCTCCTCTAAACTGAACACTGAACTTTGCTTTCATTGAAGACCAATAAATAAGGAACTGTTTGATTATCAGACTTATTGCAGCATGATAGTGCCATGTTAGATTATTCTTTAAAGCCTTTACAGGTGTTCCATTACAGCCAAGAGTACTGATACACTAGTAATCATTTGATTGTTTTGCCTACCTAGCACACTGTACATTGCTGTAAAAAAAAAAAAAAGATTTCTATTATGATGAGAATTATACCTGTTAATAAAGCTACATGCTGCTTTAGGATCAGTAAAAGATTTCCATCTTGCAGTTGGGATCTCATGACGATCCAAAAAGGCTTTGGTAAAGCTCTTACTGGACTCCAGCTGAGCTGCCTTTGCTGTTGGACCAAAACACCTTACTCCAGCTGCTGTCAAGTCATCAACAATTCCTGAAAACGACAACACAAAAAAATGTTATAAATCACCAGATGATTTACAGGAGTCATTTAGTCCAAATCTACAGATGCACTGATTCGTTGGAACAAGTATGTCTGGAATGATAAGCCATATATTTCTATCCAGTGCCTATTTTACCAGATGGATGGTAAAAAAGATGCATTCTTCACTGTAATCAGGAGCAGATAACCCTGCAATATCTGGGACTAAGAAGATCTGCTGCATTTGGTAAGAGATTACCATCCCACCCTGTTTTATTATAGCTTTTAGCTAAAAAGTCAACATTAGTCTTTTGCGAAGACGACAATTGTTTATCATAAAATTATCAAGGTTTATAGATTTTTTTTTACCAAGTCCCAAGTTATTATTATTTCAAAAAATGAAAACTCCATAGGCAAATCAAAACTCTAGTTAAGGTTCCTACATGTAAATACCTTGATACCTCTTTTACTAATCCCACTTAAAAGGAAATTGAACATTTAGGGACATTTTAACCGTGATATTGCTCACACAATACCCTTCGGAAATTTGTTTTCATCGCAGCACAATCCTGAATTTCAGGGAAACGGCCACAGAGTATCTGTTTCTATTGAAGACACTCAGACACTGTTGAATGATGCACAGAAGGCAGGGACCAAAATTTACTTTTCTTCCTAAAATAGGAAGGCTATGATCTCATCTTGTTTTCTCTTACCAGCAGCAAGAGGAACCTCTGGACCAACCACAACCAGCCTGATCTCCCGATCTCTGCAGAACTGGGCAAGTGCAGCATGATGGCTGACTGAAACAGCTGTCAAAGATAAAAAAAGGGTGGTCAGACTGCATTCATTACTCTTGCATAGCACTTTTTATCACATAATGCTGAAGCAGCATTTTCGCCAGTCTCACACTCTTGAATGGCAGGTCACTGTGAATCTGGAAGAGTGAGGCATGCACTAGTATGAAGACTCACACATGAGGCTTGAACCAAAATACACCACCAAACCCCCAAGCAAAGGCTGCAGGTTGACATGTGCTGTCAACCGACCTTGCTCTTGAAGGTGAGAAAAGAAAGTTACAGGTTCCCACACACTGTGATAAGTAAATGGTTCTCATCTCCAGGAACATCCTGTTTGCCAGCACAAGAAGCATCACAAAAGATCCGAATGAAAAATAACTCACAAGCAAAAAATAGATTTTTTTTTTTCAGCCAGTTTCCTCCCTGAGTAGGGTCACCATGAAGCTTTATGTATTTGTGCCAGCATGGTGTAGCGGGTAGGAACAAGTGGGTGGTGGCAGGATTGCAATCATTTTCTTTTTTTTTCTTTTCTTCTCTTCTTTTCTTTTCTTTCCTTTTCGTAGTGCCAGCTAAAAATTGCCACACTAAATGGTGATCCCACTGAAACTAAGGAGAATCTGAACATGTTTTCTTACAATAGGCTGAACTTAAAAAGGGCACGTGCTGTACTTATGGGTAAAGATATTTGGTCTTAGGTTTTTAGGATTGTTATCTTTCCATAAACAAACATTTAACATGATAATACTTGGAATGCCAAAAAAACCTGTGCAAACAAAAGCAAAAGCTTGCACAAAATACAATAATGTCAAGTCTTATGATAAAAAATTTACGCAAAGGCAATGCAATCCCACTGCTTTTATCAAGAATAAATAAAGCCAAGGTCTACAGAGGATGGGAACACGAACCCAGAGAGAGCCAAAAAAGTGGTGGCTTGGCTGCCCCTGCGGGGAGGGGATTCATACATCAGGGCACAAAGCCAGCAAAGGGAGCAGGGTACGGCAGAGCACAGCCTCTCCTCGCAGCCGGAATGCTCTGCTTCCAGTCTTGCCTGTGATCTCCTGCGACTGACCGTACTGGCAAGAGTGCCAGGAGCTGATGGTCTCTTCCAGCTAGTTCTGGGGAAGCGATGAGAGAGAAAGGAGAGGCAGTGATACAGCCGCTGGATGCACAGACACGACTTTGTGTCGGTGCGCACAGTGCTCCTGCCATCCCGTGTTGAATAAATCGCCTGCTTGCACAGGAGAAGCGGTCATTCGTGCCCAAGCAATGGCATAAAAGCAACTATCTGAAACCTGCATTTTGCTTATAGATTTGCCCCATTTGGGTGGAGTGGGGAAAAAAAACCCAGACCAAACACTAATAAAAATCACCTAACAGTTCAATTACTTTGTTCCACCAACATTTTTAAGGACAAGCTAAAGGCCTTTGACTTCCATGTGCAAGTTATGCCAGTTGACTTCTGGCTCACAAGAGAGCAAAACCAAAAGCATAACACACTTGGCTTTAAAGTACTGATTAACATAAAGGTCAATATTGTCTTTCAGTCCCATGGGGCTATTGTGAAAGCAGCTGGAGAACAGCAGATCCAGACCGAAGAGAGTGGGAGCTCTGGTGGGCAAGTGAAGAGGGACAATCCCTGTTCCCCAAGAGATTAAACAATGCAAAGGGGAGCAAGGAAAAGAAAGCCTGTAAGGTGATTGCACTTTTCATCCCAAATTGTCTTGCTGCAAGTCTGATCTACTAGCAATATAAACAGTGAATATGGCACAAGATTTACATTATGCAGAAATGTCTTAGTAACAAATGGAAAGGAATAAATCACACTGTTAATCCGTAATTTTAACTTTTTCCCCTTAAACATAATTTTCCCCAGGATGTACACTGAAAGGGGATATTTTTGTAGCTGTGTCTCATTTCTCAAAACAACAGCTAAACATTCCTTTTGAACCAGATGGAAGGACCTTGGATCAAGGTTTTCAAAGCCAGAGCTCAAAGTTAAGAGTATAAGTTACACTGAGAGCTAAAATGGGATGGAAGGAGGTGTCAGGATGCTGAAGTCCATTCACAGACATACATATGTCTACCTCTGGTTTCAGCAAGCCATTCTGTATGCTTCTGGCACCAAAATTGCCCTACTAATTAAATATGAATTGAATAGAAACCTAAATTTAGCCACTCAACCTAAATCTGTCTTTATTGTCAGAAGCAATTACTGGCTTGAATTAACCATGAAAACTTTTTTTTTTTTAACTTGGATATAAGCAAGGTTTGAAGGATTTAAGGATATTTATCATTTTAAGATCACCTTCATATGTTTCATAAATCGTGTGAGAACCAGAGTTACAATTCTAATTAAAGGAAATCTCATGAACCATGAGGGAAGGATGAACTTTCAGAGCCAAATCTTGATTATACCAAGAACAGCAGAAACAACAGTAGCAGTTTCACAGACACTATTGCCCAGGCTCACACAAAATAACAGGGCTCACATGCTTCTGTAAAGCTATTTTCTGTTTTCTCCCGAGTTAAAACCTAGACCCCAGTGGTAGGACTAAAATGCCTGAGCAGATAAGACAAATTGTTTCCTTAAAAAACAAAGAAATCAAACTCTTCACAAATTCTAGATTCTTTCCATCTCCTGGTTGACTGAGGATTTCTCTCCCAAAGCACATGTGAGCCCATAGTCTAGAAAAAAAGATTTTAGCACACACTGTAAATTTCATGGACCTGGCTGGAGCATTATTACGCACATGCTCAAATATTTTCCACTGTTGGGGGTGGAGGATTTTTTATGGAATAACAAGGTGAGAGAAAAGCATGGCAGTTTTTAAAAGACACCGCTTGCAAAAAAATACTGAAATTAACATTTTGCAGGCCATACAGGCTGGCATTGACTCCATCTAGCACAAGGATAAACACTTCTGTTTGACTTTCTGGAATGAAAACGAAACGTAGACTTCCCTGTCAGACTCTTCCTTGGGACCTCTCCTCAGAGACCAAATAGAACAAAAAACTACTTAGGATACTGTGACTAGTTAAAGAAATTAAGGACAAAGTTCTTTAAGCAGCCTGTAATTAAGCATTCCAATGGAATTAAGTATGATAATTACCTGCTATACAAGAATCTGATGGGATTCATGTTTCCACATGAGATGGAAGCAAAAAAAGGTTTTACTCACATGTGAATATGAATGCAGAAAATTGATGTATAGAATTCATGTTCACATGCATACTATGTTAACCTTAATTCCATACGTTATCATGTCTTAAAGAGGAAACTTAAATTGGTTGTTTAAGGTACCTAATTCAGAATCTGTGCTATAAAAGATACAAGACAGGAATCTCTGAGTAATTATCCTGGGGTTTGTACTGATTCACTGTGTACCTCCAGGCAAGCACCTTAGACCAGTATTTTTTTAAAATGCAGTACGTAATTTCGGATGCTCAGCTTGAAATACCTTAAGCCTGATTTCTCAAAACTAATAACTATTAATAGTTTCAATTACAGCCAGACAGAGCTTAACATATTAAACTAGGAGCTAAAACCGGGCAGTCAGTACAAAGAGAGAAACGTTTGAAAATAACCTTAACTTCTCAAGGTCACTATGACAAAGGAATGAATGTTTTTCTACGGTTGAACATTTTAGGTGAGAAAGTATTCTCACCAAAGGCTGTAGGGATCACAGGGCTTCAATGCACTTCTGAGAATATAGTAGTGAATTTAATATTTGAAGTGCTGGCACTTGCTTCAGGCAAGAGAAACCATCATCCATTCTCTGCTAGGCAGCAGAAACCACTGCAGCCATCCCAAGATGTATTTCCAGAGGGATGTGCATCGGGCAGATGGAGTTTTGGCTGCATCCTCCACCCTTGAACCCAAAGAACTCGCTATCACAACCGAGATAATGTAAAATCAGTCATAGTTGTACAAGGTCTATTTCAGATGTCCAGAACCTTAAAAAGTAGCAATAATAATAATAATCTTATCACAATAACAGATCCATGAATGGAAAAACGTATTTGTTGAGTTATCAGATTTAAACCCAGTATTTTTTATTTTTACCTGAATTGGAAATTTTTCCATTGTCAGCTGTTCCTGCATTTCCTGGAGCAACAAACACATGCTTTACATGTGGGGACTGGGCCAACTTCCAGGCCAGTGCATGCTCTCTCCCTCCACTGCCAATCACAAGCACTTGGTCAGCCATTAGTCTGCATAAAACCAGAACACAAGCAAAACAGCCAGAATTAGGTGCGTGAGGTTAGGAAAGCTAGAGCTTCACAGACCGCAGTTTTAAGTGCTGGGTGCAATGCAACTCCTAACAGAGGTGAATGATGTCACTTTGTTTCAGGCAATGATATTTCTATAAGGGTTTGGTAGGTTTGGGAAAAAAAAAAAGAGAGAGAGAGATGTACATGAAAATGGATAACTGAGTTTATCAGATGTGATATAAACTAAATGTCAAAGAGTGAACCACTCCAGAACACGGAAGTAACCTGCAGGGGAATCCATCCTGGTTTTATATAGGAAAAGCCCTTACGAGTGACTAGGCTGTGATTCATAACCTATAGAAACTCCTGCAGAATCCAAGCCTGCAAAGGGCAAAGCCCTTCTGATGAACTGTGTGAACACAGTATTATGGGTGTTGGGGAGCTGAACGGGACCACTCCAGACTTTAGAGGTAATATCTGAAAGAGCTTCAGGAAAAGGAAAGGCTAAGAGCAACCACAGAATGGTTGGGGTTGGAAGGGACCTCTGGAGATCATCTAGTCCAACCCACCTGCTAAAGAAGGTTCACCCAGAGCAGATCGCACAGGAATGTGTCCAGACGGGTCTTGAATGTCTCCAGAGAAGGAGACTCCACAGCCTCTCTGGGCAGCCTGTATGAGACAGGGAAATCAACTTCCATCTCTGGCTTTTCTTAGCAAAGAACAACCACGAGGCAAACACCAGGGAAGACCAGGTGTCATTAATAAAGGACCTCACTCTGAGAAGGTACTGCAGGACAGCCATTCGTCCCTCCCATTCTGCTGTGTTTTAAAAGTTTTCTTGGCCTGCAGAATGGCTGTATGAATGAAGGTTGCAATTTCATTATAAACTGTACAAAACCTTTTCAGCAGTTTGGAAACAAAATCATCACAAAAATGAAAGGAACTCTCTGTGTCCTTCTGCGTGTGTGTACACATAACTTAGACACATTGGATTCATGTCAATATTACAATTTTTATTTTGAGCAGCTTTGAGAGTTAGCCTTTGCTTTTTAAGACATGCTTACTTCTGCTTGTATTCTCTACATATTTACTGATGTTGGTCACCTCAGAATTGCTATCCCGACAATGATACCACAAAACTAGCAAAGCTTACATTGACAAAACCCACTGGAATTCAGAAAATAGTAAATAAAGAAATAAAGTAAGCACATAATTTATAAGCAAGTACATATGTCTTTATTTGGAGCTACATGAAAAGCAAAGGCTAGCCTCCTAAACTATTCAAAGAATAAGCTGTTAGAGACACGTTAGTCCAACTATATATGAATTACATACACAAATGATGCCACTGCACTGGTTAACGTGAGAGCTTTATTCACAGAAGTCAAATGGACCCTGAAGGATCTATTCAGTGATGCAGAAAGCGAGCAGCTACAAATTTGCAGTAGGTCCTAAGCCCAAGTGCAGCATGCGCTACTTGCAGAAAATCACCTAAAAGCTTTAAATCATAACATATGCAAAACGATGACGTAAAGCTATGAAAAACGGCTCAAAGCATTTTAAGTAATGAGAATAAGCAAACAATAATTTCATGTGGGAAACAGTAAGATTTACTTAAAGGACTTTGCACGGCCAGCAAAGAGGCCTGATGTGCCGCTCTGCGGTACAAGCAATCCCCCAGTTCACCGGGGGGGAGGAACGCTGCCCAGGGAAGAGTTTTTACTCAAAAGGAACAACCAGTCTCCCTGCTGTAATCCCGGCACACGTAACAGGCAACCCTTGTTCGCTTTTCGTTAGGCGGCTGGTCGTTGACCTGCGCTTGCCGGTGTGCGCAGGGCCTCCCAAGGCGAGCTCAGAGAAAAAAAAACCCGATGCACACGCACAACGCAGCTGAACACACAGGTGACAGCTCCATTTCCCAGAGCAGTGAGAAGTCTGAACTCCTCTGCGGTCCCCTCCTTTGCAGGAGGACAAGATAAGGACGACTAGCACGAAGCCCATCTTAAGCAAAAGAGAAAAAAACAACAGATTTCTAAGGGAAGAGCAAAAAGACATGACAGAAAGCAGACCTTCAGCCAACTGATAAGGCAGCAGCATGTGCTTCTCTTCCCATCAGCTGCTACAGCTTGACTGGAATAAAGCTGCTCCGACAGCCCTGGCCCTGGAGAAACCCGTCCTTGCCGAGGACCTGGACTATGGAGGAAACGGCTTCTGCTCTGAGGGCACCATGCAATGCATATGGCGAGCCTGACTTTTAAATACAAGTCCTCTGCAATAAACTTCAGATGGGAAGAGCCCACACATGGTTTAGAAGGTATTCCTCTGTCGTTTGCTAATGTATTTTAATCCATTAGCAAATGAATGATTTGTTCAGGCAGTGATACTTTTAGGTAAAATATCCAGTCAGAATAAACACAAACCAAAAATGAATAGAAGGGTAAAATACCAAAAATTAACACTGAGTTGTTCACTATGAACTAAACATACTAGAGTTAAAATTTAACCATAGTTTCAGGTAGATGGAGACCAATAGCTTTCTAATCAGCAGTCTTTGACAAAATACACATGCTGCAAAGTTGCAGAGATGTTTTAGTTACAGAACTCCAGAATTACAACAACAAAAAAGTATGTTGGGGTAAAAATTGTCCACTATAGTATACATATCTGGGTTGTCAAGTTATGCTAAACCTCTTCTATATTGCAACTCAAGCAAAAAGAAAATATAAAAGGGGCTGGCTACAACAAAGGGATGAATTAGATAAAGACAGTTACCTAGGACAAATGAATGCAGTATAAAAGAATAAACACTTATCATGTAGCGGGCAGCTATCTCCTACACTAAAGTTAAACCAAACAAGCACATTTCCAGTGCTTTCCACGGACAGCCATCATTAAATAGTTTTTTAAGGCAAATTTTATCAATAATGAGTTGAACTATACACATGACAGCATTTTCTTACAAGTACCTCAGAACTGAGTGCAGAGATTCAAACCCGAACAGAGAAACACACTTACTCTATCCTACGTGCTGCCAGTCTGAGGAAAGCAGTACTCGAGAGCTCAGATGTGCAAAGAGAAAGGCAATAAGCAGCCTCTGGTTAAAATGTAGTAGTAGCCCTGTCCCAATATTATCGCCCCGCTGACGACATCGTGCCGCTACCCAATGAATGGGAAAGTTCAGCCATTCCAGCTGGGAAGAGGGGACAGAATCTAACATACGAATGGTCTAGGAGTGAGGAGCAAAACCTCTGCAGAGCAGACGCCCATCCTGTTGTTTCTAAACGTGCAAAATAAATTCTGTCCCATCCCAGGTATCTTTTGCAGTTAAAAACTGCTTACTGATCATATTGTAAACCTTCTCCTTTTATCTAAAAATGAGACTATGAATTTTTGGTATGCATAAAAATGAGGCTACGAATAGTCCTATGCACGTCAACATTATGAAAGAATAAGGTGCATGATGCACATGCAGACTCCATAAAGCCTACTGCTTAAAAATAGCAGAAGTGCAGGCTTGAAGACCCAGTGACACTGTTGCCAGCTAAAGTAACTCACCATGCTGGCAACTCAGTCAAATAATCACTTCCTTTTTTCCCCCAAAGTAACATATTCTACTACTACTGCCAGCTGAAAAAAAAAAAATCATATGCAGCATAAAGCTTTACATAGGAGCAGGTAAATAGAACAAGCCATATATCATATGGTGAAATAAAATGTAACAATTTTATAACTAAATGTGAGTAAAAAATAAGTTTCGGCCACTTTTTTAAAACTAATTATTATTTGTGCATCCCACAAGTGGTATCTTAGTAACTTTTATTTAGGGATGGAGCTTGAGAAGAACTTCTGGTGGCAATCACAGTTTAGGAGACTCAAATCTAGCAGTTGCAGCCTTTCGTTTTCACACTAGCACAAAAAGATGCCGTGTAGGCCCTGTGCTGCACAGCAATATCTTGCATTAAAAATGAAAATTTCAAGAGGTGACATTTCTTTTTATTTTGTCAGTAATTCAAGAGTCAAAAATTTGTTCTCAAAAGGCCAAGAGCCATTCACAAGGTAGATATTTCTTCTGTGAGGATTATCATACCCTCTGGGTTTTTTTGGAAGCAATATGTAAAAATCCTTAAACTCCAAAAAGATTCCAGAACATGGTATGTAATTACCCTAAGCAATCATAGTCTGCTCCTGTAAAGAAGGAAGACATGTTTGTTTAAAAGGTGTTTTAAAATAAAGACAGGCAGCATTTCAGGCAGGGGTCTGTTACTAGGTGCTTGTAGGAAACGAGAACAGGAAAGCAGAAACACGCTAATCACTCCATGTATCCAAGAGGAGCAGACACGAGGACAGAGCAAAGACAAGTAGACTTCCAGGGCCTGTCCCTGAGGTTGCCAGCAGTAAGTCAGCAGGGACGAGCATCACCCTAGAGACCTCTATCCTCCACAAAAGGCAGGGCTCACCGAGAAGGTGGGCAACTCTTCCACTAGGTCAGGGCCTGTGAAACAGAGAAAATAAAGTGAGGGAGGCAAAATCAACTGTGTCTGATAGATTTCTCCATCCTGGCTCCTCCTCAAGGCATGGTGAGGTTTCAAATACAGGTAGGAGATGAGGTTACTAACTCAGCTGCAGCCCCTTCCCTACTAACAGAGAAGGGACAGGAGCCATTGACTCTTCCTTGAGCTGAGCCTCTGCACAGGCTTGAGTTAAACTGAGCTCCTTGGTTGTATTTAGGAAGATAACTGTAAATGTAAACCCCTTAAGCAATTTCTTCCCCAGTTTCAGTTTCATATTGTAAGTGTGTGGTGCAAGTTACCTAAATATTTTCTCTCAACTAGGTGGAATCTGGTGATAAGCCATTGCCTTATTATCACCCCTAACTAAAGCAATAAAAAGGTGCAATTAAGATCTGTGTAATATAGTACAAACATTTAAGGGTATGACTGGTGGCGCTCTGCTTCAGTGTCTTTTTTTTTTTTTTTTTTTTTAAGTTAAACTCCAATGCTGATGGCTTTCTCTGTGCTCCTCAATTGAGAGACCTGGGTGGAGTGGTTTTTGCTTTGGCGAGCCAAATAACATCAAATCTTGAAAACCTATGTGGAAAAGGTGACACAAAACAAAGTTGTTTTAAAAAAGATACTTTTTAGTCTCTTAGTTTCAACAAAATCTGAGCTGAGGGTGGAATGGCACTGATAACACTTAGGTATATTTAAAATATTGCACTGTGCAGCACTCAAAGTGCTTCAGCCCTTCATTAAAAGGTATGTGCTGCTCAAGCAGGTTTACTCTTTGCTGTGAAAATTTACACATGCATTAATGCTGGACTCTTTCATAGAACTTGTCATCACTGAAAGGGGATGTTGTGAAGCCAGACATGCTTTCTCCTTTCAAGTACTGGCTGCAATGCTCACCTGAATATAGCCAATTCACTGAGATTTCATAAAACTAACTTGAGAAAGAAAAAAAGAAAAAACCAAACAATGCAAAATGGATTTCTGTGAACTGATCTGACTTAAAGTGCAATCAGCCAAGATCTAGAGACACTAATAGTGAACGGATGGGACAACAGAGCTGAACAGAGGAACTTGAGGGCAAGACTTGCCTTTCAGGCAGCAGCAATCTACTCTTGTCACTGCACGTGTAACATTTAACTTTAGCTGTGGCCTATTTAAAAGCCGCAATACCTCAGCTTCCAACACTGGGAACCTGATGCAGGCATTCAAGTTTCCGCATACCAAAGATGCAGTCCTTGCCCAAAGCGTCTTGACTCCTACCTTTCCTAGAGCTTAGGCTACAAAATGGCCCAGCACTTACCCCAAGCACAAAGAACCCAAGCCCAGCATCACCAAGCAGGTTCAAACTCACACCCCCAAGTCCCTGGAGAAGTGCCCTTATCACTTGGCTTTGGACTAAAGGAGAAGGCTCATTCTTCATCTTGAAGCTAGGCAGGAGAAGAAATGAAAACTCACAGTACACAGCAAGAGCACAAAACTGGGAAGGCTGTGTAATTCAGCTGCCTCCCCAGCGAGTATAGTATTTATTAGCTTCTAGCCCTAGCAGTCAGGACTATTTATGCTTTTTTTTTTTTTATAGACCTGTAATGGGATAAAATATTTAAAGAACCACTTGGATAAGAAGCAGGACTTTGTCCTCCCAGCTTCAAGAGCTAGGCTGCTGCCGTACTCCCTCCTGGGAACCTGCCGTCCTTTACCTGGCTTCTGAACTCGCCAGCAGCCAGATCACAGTCTCAAACCCCCTCAGACCGAACCCTGCTCTTCTGCTTTCTGAATTAATGCTCTAATCAGCAAGTAGAGTGATTTCTTAGGAGTCCGCTTCACGTTATGAGCGCACACAGATCTCGGTACACGGGAGGTGACCTCCGAGCTGGCCTTCTCAGTGAATCTCTGCCAGCTGCTGGACCCCGTTCAAGCTTGTAGACCAACTGGAGACTGAACTGCGCAAGCTGCAGGTTCGCTGACTGGTGTTTCACAACTGGCTCTCCTGCCCTTCGCTGGTGCAGCCACCCATTGGTCCCACCAACTTCTCCACCTCCAGCCTCTCCTTCCCTCTCTCACCAGCGCGTGCTGAGGGCGTGCAGTCACTCGGATCAGGCAGCCAATAATGCTGGAAAACTAGCACTCCAACAGCAATCAACACAGAAAAGGTAAATATATATACACGCACATATAAAAGAAATACTTTTCTGACAGTTTAGTGAGCTAAACTAGCTCACTGAGGGCTGAAGCGATCACCGCAGCCAGTACAAGGGAAGCAGGAGCAGAAAGCTGCCAGAGAGGCTGAAAAGAGCTCGGTTTTTGCTGCAGCAAACTGCTCATCAGCCTAGCTGTCCTGTACACCGCGCCCTCAGATCACCTTGATTGACCGAGAGGTGACAATGCAATCCGTGGCAAATGCTGCTTCACAATTTACCTTCCCACCCAACTGCTCATTCCCACCTCCTGCCCCAGCCTGTTTATGGTCACGGGGCGAGTCGGATCAGAGAATCAAATGATGGCTGGGGAGGGGAAGAGATCCATGTCTCTCCGCATTTTTTTTCCTATGTGGATCAGTTTCCTGAGGGAATTCCCCCTACCAAATGTGCAGGCAGCTCTGCTGGTGCAATGCAAAGTGCAGAAACAAACAGCCATGGCGCCTGAACTGGCGAAATGGCCAAAATACAATGACGGAACTGCAAGTATAGGCTGTGGCAAGTATTAGGCTCCTCCTGAAGGAAAACAGCACGACCTTAGAGAACTTTTAATCTCCTTGGCTTTAAGAGTTGCTTAAGGAGTTCAGAGGCTTCCGGAATCAGTTTTAGGTATAGCTTTGGGTTTAAATAATCGTTTGCTCATGCATTTTATTTGGGACTAATTCCTGGCTCTTACCCAGCCATATAGTGTGGTGTATTAGACAGCTTTATAAAACAAACAAAAAAATAAACAAAACAGAACCAAATGAACAAACAATAAAAAACCCCACAAACAAGAAAAGTCATTATTACCTGTGTTTCACCCCTGCAGAAACCAGAGCGTCATACTGAAGGCCTGACTCAGAGCTGAGAATAAAACTTTCATGGCCCGAATTAAGTATCTACACGGCAGGCGTCTTGCCTCCCGGTGTGATCCTTGGAATGGCTGGATTGTGTGTTTCCTAGGCAAAATGTTACTGCAAGTTTCACTACTAAAAATAAAGGTACCTGAAAAGTTTTATGAGCCTCCCCAAAGTATTAAATTTTGACCCATCAAACTCTCTGTGGGAGACTGGAAGTGCTCTGTGTCTTTCACCATAGCCTCAGTGGCAGCTACCAGGTGAGAATCACAGTGAATGAGGTGGGGGAGAAACGCCCTCCCTGTGTTACTATTTCAGTTATGCGCACAGCATAGTGAAATAAGTACCCTCTTTCCCCAAATATGATTTTTTCAGGATTTTCGAGGATGCTCGAAATACAAGTCCTACTCCAAAAATAAGCCCTACTTACAGTTCATTACAAAAGTCAATGTAAATAGTGTCTAGGCAGCTATACATGCAAAAAAGTAAGCAACTTTTGGAGTGAAAATATAAGACCCTGTCCTATTTTCGGGGAAACAGGGTATTAACTCTGCTCATTAGTTTCAAGTATCTACTGGATAGACTGGAGGTGGGGGGGTGGGATGCCAATGCTAAAGTTGGTAAGCCCCCATCTTCACAAACAGGAGGGAAAGAATCAAAGTGAGTCAAAGTCCAACACTAGAGAGGTTGTAAGTTTAATATTTACTTTAAAGCAAATATTTCACCATTTTTTTCAAAGCCAAGCAGTGCGGATTAAAAAAAAAAGCAGCGATATGAGCCATGCGCGTTTTAAAATACTTTAAAGTGCAGTACCTTTAAAAATGCTACACACCGAGCTCCCCCAGAAGTAAATCTGGGTAGGAGACACGCAGGTAAAATGAATATATAAATGAATAAGCCGCTAGCGAGCAGATCTCCACACGCCCCTCCATGGCCGGAGGCGCGGACAGAGCAGCACCCGGGTTAAACCAAAGCCGCCGGGGCTTTTTTTAGGCCAGGCCCGCTCTCCGCGGCAGGCCTGGGTGCAGCAGGAGCCGGCGGGAAGGCGCCGTTTCGGGCCGCCCCGCCATTTTAGCGCCCGGGCAGCGGGCAGCACATGGCCCCGCCGCCGCCCAACGGCCCGGCCGCGGGGGGCTGGCTGCGGGCAGCCGCACCGGGACGGAGCGGCCCGCCGCTGGCTGCCCTTCTCCAGGGCGAAAAAGGGGGGAAACAAACAAACAAACAAACTTACTTCCCTTCAGGGGGATTTTAAGGAGCGGGAAGGCATCCTCCGCCACGCCGCCGAAAACTACAGTACCCAGGGGGCACCGCGGCGTGGCCGCCCGGGGGCGGGGGCCGGGAAGCCCGGGGTAATCAATGTGTCAGCCTCGGCACCCATTAGTCGGATTTTGCACGTAAATTCTTCAGGTCTAGAAGTTATCTTCTGCTGGGGGCGGCTGCTGCCTGCGGAGCCTGCTGAGCCGGGCCGGGAAGGTGCTGGAGCCGGCCGAAAAACATTGCCTGTGTGTAGGTTATTGGTTTTACTTTATCTACAGAGGCTAAAGGTGATAATTAAGTTGGCTGTGTAAAGATTGATTTTGCTTCTGTGTCCTCTCAGGGGGAATGCTCCTATGTATCTTTAAGTACTCTGTTCGAACAACTCCTTAGTTTGTACCACATTGAACTTTCCACTTTATGAAACCGAAGAGTATTGGGCAACATTGAGTCCAATTTAGCATTAAAATTGTGCAACAACACTGTTAATGAAAACAGATTTGATCCATGGTTTTGCTTCTCCCCCCTGCCAAGAGCTAAAATGTGAAAACCTCACCATTCTTCGTAAATTAGCTTATGAAATACAGGCTCATTAAATACTGTTTGCGTATTTAAGCACACCTTTGACTCTTGCTTTGAAAGGGAACAGTCACATGAATAAATGCTCTAGGTAGTACTGACAATTGCAGCAGAACTGCTATTAGTGAAGTCCTATAATACTATGTTTACAAACTGAACGCCAAATGTATCAGCGACAGTCACTGGTCTTGACAAGATGAAAGTATTTCATTTAATTAATCTGAAAACCACCTAACACCTAACTGAACGAAGGTGTTTAACTAAAAGGTGGTGGGTTTTTTGCAGCAAATAGAGATGGGGCGAGCAGGAATAGTTATTTTCCTGTGCGGCTGTGGATCCAGGTTTCTATGGATAGTAATTTTTGTAGTTATTACTTCGGCCATGTTGATTTTTAACGAACCCAGAGAGAAATACGCGGCGTGCACTAAAATGCTCCCCTGTCTTTTTTTGCACCTTTCTTCATGGTTTTCCTTGTATAGGTGGAGGCCTACACTGGTAGGGATATCAATGTAGCTAAGCTACTTGGAATCAATTAACTGTGGTTGCAGAAGGTCCGCCTCCTGCAGGTGGGCAGGTTGGTGGTGTGGGTGCCCCCCAGCCTGCACCGAAGGTGCAATCCCTGCCTGGACCAGCTTTTCTGCCTGAAGCTCCTAACACAGGCTGAATTACACCAGTCAAACCCACCGTTCTCTCGAGTAGAGCTGGAGGTTTTTTGGAAGGTGTAAGTTACAATTGTATTGTGCTGAAAGCCTTCGCAGCTTTGTTGTTAGGCCTCTGCTAGCAACCTCATGCCTAAGTAGAATATAATGACTTGTTTCTGGGTACAAAGGTGCCTGGTCTAGACAGGGCCGTTGGCATCAGGGGGACCTAAATATGTCTGAAATAGTTCAAGTGAAATGTTCTCAATCTTTAGCTCATTGAATACCAGAAATTAGATGCTGTATTCTATTGGTAAGATCTAAAATATATCAATGTTGGTATGGCACGGAAGGTACAGGTTATTTGTGAAACGCCCTCTTAAAATGTAGCTGCTTTATATTATAAATGTAATAAATTGACTGTGACATTGTAAGCAAATTGATCCATGCATCAAATCCATTATTTTTCCAAAGTTAATATTAAGGCACGACACATCCCAGCAATGCACAGTAAAGAACAACGTTGCTTTTAAAGGGTCTTGCAAGTGATTATTTGACCCCATTGAAGTTGAGGCTGATGTTGCAAATAAAGACCCCAGCAGCAATGAAATGGTTATATCTAGGCTTTGAGGTATTTTAAATTTATTTCAGGTTTACTAAGCCCCCCCTAAGTTACTACTTCATGATACCAGAAGAAACTTGACGTGGCAAGTTGTGGGGTTACTCGTTTTTACAGGACTGAAGACGGCAAAGTCGTATTTTTACACAGATATAGCTGAGAATTGGTTTGGGGGCAGCAGGAAGGGAAACCATCCCCCCCCCCCGCCCCCAGGCTCAAATTGACTTTGGTTCCAGCAGAACACCTCGCAGAAGACAGGGCTTTGCAGGTGGGCTGAGGCCGGCTTTCACTCAGCTGTCATTTATTCATTCACGGCGGCGGCGTTTTCCTTGTCTTCCCTTTGTTCCTTTTAATTTCTTCCCCCACACACGCATCTCGCGGGGCGCCCGCCGGCAGCCCCCGGAGCACATGTGCGTGTCGCAGCCGGGCTCGCCCGCTCGCACGGCGGAGGGGGCAGGGCGCGTTTCGCATGGAGCCGCTCGGTGAGCGAGGGAGGAGGGCAGCGCAGCGCCGCGCCGGGCCGGGCCGGGCCCTGTGATGCGGCACTCGCGCGCCGGCAGGCCCCCCCGCTAGGCGCTGCCTGCGCTCGGCACACGGGGCTTGGCCCCCGCTCCATGGAGACCAATGGCATCGCTCCCACCCACCCCCAGCGGCCCCGAGCCCGCCGGCACGCACGGCCACACGCTTCAGCCCACCATGGCCCCGCCGCCACAGCCGCCACAGCCGCTCGGGCCCACGGCGAGGTGAGTGCCGGCCGCCGGGCTTCTCTCGCGGAGGCCCAGGCGCTTTCGGGGCGCCGGTGGCTGCCGCGATCGCGGCGGGGGGAAAAAGTGGGGGGCGGGGGGGGGGGGGGTGCGTGTGGGGGCGAACGGGACGCGGACAGGGCCGAAGGGACCGGCGGTCACCGGGCACCATGGTGCCCTGCACCCACTCCCCCTTCTGTCCCTCCCCGGGGCTCAGGCGCAGTTTTTCGGTGTACGGGGCGCGAGAGGGGCCGAGAACGGCGTGGGGGGGGGTGGGGTGTCGCTGTGGGGGCAGAACGGCAGTTAACGGTTTCACCCGGCGGCGGGGGGGGGGGGGGGCAGGGCGGCCCGCCGGGGCTTTGCCTGTCGCGGGAAGGGGGGGGCGGGGGGGGGGGGGGGGGAGCCGCCGGGAGGCGCGCGGCCCGTGGGGTGTGGAGGGCGGGGGCGAGTGCAACAACATGGCGGCGCCGCGCGCTCCTGCGGGGGGAGGGGGTAGCAGCGAACTTCCTCGAGACACGAGACTTCACCCCCCCCTCCCGCTCTTCCTCTCCTCCCCCCCTCCGGAAGCCAGACGGGGGCTGGCGCTCTATGGCTTTTACTCAGCGCTAGAGCGGCCGCCCGGAGGCCTGGGTTGCCCCACCTTCCCCGTCGACGTCATCCGTTAGAGGGCAGCCAATGGCGAGAGGGCATATAGCGAGGACGTCAGCAAGGGCCCTCGGCCTCTAGTTGCGGCGGTGGTTTGTGGGATACTGGAGGCCTCGCGTCTCGGCAGGAAGGAAAGCGGAGAGTGGCGGTGGCCGGGGCGGGGGGGGTGGTTCCCCGGTGCGGTATAGCTGTCATGGCGACTAATATCGAGCAGATCTTTCGGTCCTTTGTGGTTAGCAAATTCCGGGAGATCCAGGAAGAGCAGCAGCAGCACAGCGGGTAACGAGCCTGCCCGGGGTGGCGGGGGAGGGCGACGCAGCCGCGCTGGAGCCGGGGCCTAGTGCGCGGGGAGAGGAGGGCCGCGCTGGCGGGGGGAAGTGCGCGGGCCCCGCCTCGGGACGGAGGGAGACGGGACGGGGCTTGGGGCTCTTTGCGGATCGTTTCGGCGTCAACGTGGCGGGGACAGGGGGCTCGCGCCCTTGCGAGCGCCTTGAGCGAAAACACGCGGGGGGAGGGGGGGGAGGGGGAGGGGCCGACGGACGGACGCACGCGTTGTCTCTTGGGGAACGCGCACCGCTTTCCACTCACGGGCTTTCCCTCTTGGTCTGTTGCGTTGCGACAAGAGGGGAAGGGGCGAGCATCTTTGCGGTTTGTTTTATTACGTTTAAACTTGCCTAGATTTTCCCCAGCCGTATCTCGCAAAGTAAGCAAAATCTGCTGGAGAAAAATGAATGCTGGGTGCTTATTTTGTGAGGGGAGCCTGTGCAAGTTCTTACAGAAAGCGCCGGGACAGTGTTACATTCGAGATCATGTTTTCCTCCCTTGTGCCTTATACTCGGTTGTCACAACATGTTCTGTTGTGAGTAAGTGAAAGTTAATCAAAAGCTAGATGTTTCGCTAAAAACATGGCTTCTTCAGGAGGCTAAAATAATGTTTTGAAGGGTTGAGTGTAATAAATGCTTATGAATTAAAAAAATCAAAAAAGGCTCAAAATTGCTTGTATTAAGTTGATATTTTTCTTGGTTAGTGGAAAGGTAGAAGGCCAACCCAATGGTGACACAATCCCAGCTGAGCAAGCCAACCCTTCAGATGACACTGTTGCTGGTGCTGGGAGTCGTCAGAATGATCAGATAGTGCAGAAAATAGAGGAAGTGCTCTCTGGAGCCCTTGATACAGAGCTGCAGTGCAAATCAGGTAAATGAAAACACATTTGGCAAATATGTTCTTGTTTTAAGAAGGTTGTCATAGTGCTTAAAATTGAATCAGTTTTACAGAGATGAAAAAGTACTTTTCAGTACTGCTCCTCTCACTGACCTTCAGCTGACAAGTTGTATGTTTATTGTAATGTTTGTTAAGTATTCTTTTCTTACTGTGATTTACAACCATAAGATGGAAAGAGAAATACATAATTTAAAAATTGAAGCTGGTTATGATATAAAAGCATTACTTAGTGTACAAAAAATTACTTTTATTTCATTTACAGTAATGCTAAAACGTATAAATAATATCCATATATTTATTGTGCTTTATTTTAGATGTACCTGCTTCAGGGTCTCAATGAGCAGTTCTTGCTAACAGAGCTGGTACTGATGGATAGAAGCATTGTTTGTTGTGTTATTTTGAATTGGTTTGCAAGATTATTTCTAAAAGTTGTTTATTAGAATTCAGAACTACATGGTTAATCTGTCAGAGTAAGATGGTTTGTTGTTTTAGAATGAATAATGCACTTACCTTTAAAGTATAGATACACAGATTGCAATCTTCCCAAGGTTAAGAATCTCTTATGTAGCAATCTCATAAGTTCAATAAATTACTGGGCTTATTATGCCAAAAAGTTGTGTACAAGTATCCCTTCTCATGGAACTAGTCCTTTCTGTAAAATTTCTCAATCGGGAGAGTTAGTGATATGAAGGCTTTCATTACTGCATTTGTAATTTTTTGGAGTTGAAACATGGATCACTATTATGTACTTGGTAAGTATAGTTCCAGAGTGATTTTTTTTTTTTTTTAAGAGGCAGCAGAGAAATTTGTTTATTTCAGAAATTCTGTTTACGAGGTTTTGGAATTGCTTTTTCCTTCTTTTATACACAGTGGCTTATTTTCCTTGAGCGTTTTCAACAGTCTGTCACTTAGGCTGTACAGGCAGCACTTTACACTTTAGGCTGGCTCCAGTGTTGTATTTTTTGGTTTTTGCTTATTTTTATTTTTTAATTTTTAAAAATTTTTGTTCTTCTGTCATGGAAGAACAAGATAAGCCAACATGGTAAGTGAGACCTATTAACATGGAAGTTAATAAATGTAACCTGTGGTAAACGTTCCCACTACTCATATCTGGAACGGAGTTAACTTTGCTGTTGAACAACAGAGATTATGTGAAAATGCTGTGTAGAAAAGGTCATTTGACTCTGCTTCATTGTCCTCTTTCATTGCATTCACAACAATGTTGGTGGAAACACTGGTTTTTTTGTTAAGCTGTTTATTCTATAAAAACGTGTGTGCTTAAAGCTGGCTGAGATACTTATCTATGGAGTCATAAGCCATGTTAATTTACTAGTATTGCAATTGCCAACAACTTTTGAATTATTTTGCATTGCTTACTTGAAAGAGGATGTTTTGTAATCATAGCCAAGATTATAATTGGAGAATGCCTCTCGCTGCACTGGCCAGTATAAATATAATAATTGAAGATAACATAGAAGTGGACTTGAATGTATAGCTCATATTTAACAAGTTACTACAAGCTGCCTTTAGTACAAGTGCCTTTCTCATGAAAACATGGCCCTAGATCCAGAGAAGGGTAAGAACCTAACACAGGTTAAATTCAGAGGGAAATCAGGTATAGAATTAAAAGAATCACAGAATGGTTTGGGTTGGAAGGGACCATAAAGATCTTTTAGTTCCAACCCCCCTGCTGTGGGCAGGGACACCTTCCACTAGACCAGGTTGCTCAAATCGCTGTCCAGCCTGGCTTCGAATGTTTCCAGGGATGGGGCATCCACAGCTTCTCTGGGCAACCTGTTCAAGTGTCTCACCATCTTCATGGTGAAGAATTTCTTCCTTATATCTAATCTAAATCTACTTTGTTTCGGTTTAAAGCCATTATGTCTTGTCCTGTTACTACATGCCCATGTAAAAAGTCCCTCCCCATCTTTCCAGTAGCCACCCTTTAGGTACTGGAAGGCTGCTATAAGGTCTCCCTGGAGCCTTCTCTTCTCCAGGCAGAACAACCCCAACTCTCTCAGCCTGTCTTCAGAGGAGAAGTGCCCCAGCCCTCTGATCATCTTTGTGGACTCCTCTGGACCCTCTCCAACAGGTCCATGTCTTCCTTGTGTTGTGGGCTCCAGAGCTGAACACAGTACTGCAGGTGGGGTCTCACGAAAGTAGAGGGGGACAATCACCTCCCTTGACCTGCTGGTCATGCTTCTTTTGATACAGCCCAGGATACAGTTGGCTTTCTGGGCTGCAAGTACACATTGCCCTGTCATGTTGAACTTCTCATCAAGCAACATACCCAAGTCGTTTTCCTCAGGGTTGCTCTCAATCCATTTTCCACGCAGCCTGTGTTTGTGCTTGGGATTGCCCCAATCCATATGCAAGACCTTGCACTTCGCCTTGTAGAACATAATGAAGTTCACATGGGCCCACTTTTCAAGCTTGTCCAGGTCCGTCTGGATGGCATCCCTTCCCTCCATCACATTGGCTTGGTGTCATTGGCAAACTTGCTGAAGGTGCACTTGGTCCCACTGTCCATGTCACTGATAAAGATATTAAATAGTGCTGGTCCCAGTACCGACCCGTGAAGAACACTGCCTGTCACAACTTTTTGAGGGCAGCCATCCAGCCAATTCCTTCTCCACTGAGTGGTCCATCTGTTGAATCCATGTCTCTCCAATTTAGAGACTAGGATGTCGTGTGAGACAGCATCAGATACTTTGCACAAGTTGAGGTAGATTATTCTTCCCATATCCACCAACACTGTAACCCCATTGTAGAAGGCCACCAATTTTTTTCAGGCGTGATTTGCCCCTGGTGAAGCCACATTGGCTGTCACCAATCAAGGAACCTCTTTTATTTTTCGTGTGCTTTAGTGTAGTTTCCAGGGGGATCTGCTCCATGATCTTGTTGGGCACAGAGGTGAGACTAACTGGCGTATAGTCCCCCAGGTATTGCTTTTTTGCCTTTATAAAAATGGGGGTTATGTTTCCCCTTTTCCAGTCAGTGAGAACTTTACTGAACTGCCACAACTTCTCAAATATGATGGATAGTGGCTTTGGAGCTTCAGCTGCCAGTTCCTTCAGGACGTATGGATGCATCCCAGATGATCGAAACCTCAGTCTTCCTCTTTCTTTCCCCTCTCAGTGATTGTCACCGCAGTCACCTGAATGTATTAGTTACTTTCTTGTTTGAAGCAAAAGCTCCATCAGATACTTGCAGGTTTGCAGTTGCTTGTGGCAACTGCAGTCCAGTCTGAGCAGCTGGTGGCCTGCAGTGCCCTGAAGGTTGTTTAGAATTGGTGAAGTAGATGCTGTTTCCCCAAATTTGTTTGGAGAACTTAATGAGGAACTTCATATGCTTAGATAATTTCTAACACATTGGTAGTATTAAGCTCACTCACAAGTTAAAGCATTGTAGGGAATAACGGCTCAGCCACATTTTATACAATAAGCATGCCACTATGTAGATATTTGGCCTGGAAATCAGGAGGAGTTGTTTCACTTCCATGTGCAGCTTGATGTACTTTAAAAGCACATCTCCAGCCTCCTGGAAGAATGCACTGCCCAGTTGAATATAGGTGTAAGTATATACAACTACTTCTTGGAAAGAGTCATGTTCCTGCTGGAACTGTGTTGCTGACCAAGATTTTCTAACTTTTTGAAAGAAAAAATTAGTTATTTTTACTTCAAGTGACTCCTGAGAGGAAGGGTAAGAGGACTGGAAAAGGGAGTGTGCGCTATTTGTGTGTAGTATTTTAGTGAAGAAGGCATGGGTTTCAAGATTGAATTTTTTTGTGCCTCTGTCCATGTACTTGGTCACTAGTCTAAAAGAATTTTTAAAATGCAGTTTTAATAACGTTGACAATGAAAATATCATTTTTTCTAGATGTAGACAAAAATACTGTGAAAAGTAGTACTAAGTCTACAAAAAGAAGCTCTACTGGTGAAGATGAAATTCCTAAGAAAAAATCAAAGAAGAACAAGAAACATAAAAGCAAGAAGAAGAAGAAAAAGAAGAAGAAAAGGAAGAAAGAGAAAAAGCATAAAAAGCAGCCAAAGGAGTCAAAGTTGAGTACACGTCATGGAGATTTGCAGCCTGTTTCTCACTTGATGCCAGAGAAATCAAGCTCCAAATTGAGTGTACAGCATGGAGGATTTGGAGATACAAATCTGGCTGTCCACGTGCAGCCAGAAGAACTGTCCTTAAAAGCAAGTGAGGAGCTTGATAGACAAGCTGTAGGACTTGTTTCTCATTTAAGAACTGATTCTCAGCAGTCTACAGAAAATCTTGGAATTGAGAAGGGGACTTTGTGTGCAACAAATCCTCCACTTAATTTAGAAGGCAGCCAATCTGGAATCCAAGAAAATGCTAGTATAACTCAAACTGAAATTTGCACTAGGGAAGAACAAATTAAACAGTCTCATGAAACTATTTATCTTAGAGCTATTAATGTGAGTGGAAAGAGTGTTCTTGTTGATACTGGAAATGATATTTCGTCTAGCATCCCATTGGGAGTAACCAATAAATCTGAAATTCAGAAAGATTCAGCAGCAACTCTACCTTCGGAGGTAATAGAAGCACTAAAAGGTTCTGAAGTTATTCTGAAATCTAAAGGCACTGGGGAAGTACAAGCTTTAGATACAGCTCTTGAGTCTGAGACCATGGAGGTGTTGAAATATTCAGACACGTCTCTACAATCTGTGGCACAGGGAGGAGCAAAAGTGTTAGAAGCAATTTCAGAATCTGTGACTTTGGCAAGTGATGTGACAACAATTCCTAAATCTGCAAATCAGGCAGATCTGAATACTGTGAAGGTAGCTCACATGTCTGTGGCCATAGAAGAAGTGAAAATTCCAGAAGCAACTGAAAAATGTCTGCATATGGGAAATGTGGAAAGATTGTTGGAATTAGGGGGTGTGAGCAGAACTTCGGAGACAACCCTGAAGCCCTCAGTTACATCAGATAATTTGAGAGTGATGCAATGCAGCCCTGTGGAGAGTTCGAGTGTCTTGAAAGCAGGTGTATCTCTGCAACATTCTTTAAAAATACCTGCAGCAACTGCTGTGACCCAAGTGGAAGTAAAAAGTGCCAAAATACCTCTGGAACCAGGAACTGTTACAAAAGTGAAGGATATTGAACCAGCTAGAAGCTCTGTGCATACGGAAGAAGCTCTTCAGCCAGTTGCTGTAGTGAGGGCGAAAACTTTGGAAACAGTCATGGAACCTCTGGGTGTTACAGCAACAGATATCAAAGCAGCTCAAGAATGTCTACAAGTTGAAGTAGTTAAAGGTGTGGAAGGTACCACTGATCCTGCAACAGTGCTGAATGCATCAATCTTGACTGAAACAAGAAATGTGGATAGAACACAGGAATCCACAGTTCCGGCAGAATTGAAAGATATGAATGTGGTTGCAGAGGCAAAAGATTTAAGAGCAACTTTACAGCCCGTTGCGGTTGGGCAGACTTTTCCCCGAACAACTCCAGACATCCAGATGACAGAGAGTTTTAAAGGTCCACAAGCAACTGTGGAAGTTGCAGCAGTAACAGGAGTAAAAGGTCGAGAAACAAGCCAAGCTACTCTGCAACTGGAAAATACTAATGCTTCCAAAATTTCAGAATCTACTTTCAAGCCTGTAGCTGTAATAGAGGCAAAAGATTCAGAAGGTACTTCATTACTGAGACAACCAGAGGAGGGTGAATCAAATGTGAGAGGCTTGGAAGCGGCTTTCCTGTCTTTGCAGAAAGATATGAAAGGCCCAGATTCAACAGTGGTTTCAAAAACTTCAGAAATAGATCTAGATAGAATGGCAGGAGTAGAAGCAGGCTCAGGTGCTCGTCTCCTAGCTATGCAAGCCAGATATGTAAGACTGGTGAAGAGTTTAGAAACAACTGTAAGACCCATAGCAGAGACAGAAAGGAAAGCTTCAGAAGCAGACCTTGATAGAGCCAGGGCAGAGATGAAGACTACATCATCGCACCTGCACATGAAAGGTGTGAGAGATTTAGGAGATCCAGCATCTGTAGGTACAGCAAATATACAAACTTTGGAAGCAGTCTTGCAGCCTGGAAGCCTTGCAGTTGCAAAGGGCTTTGGAGAAAATGTGTGTTCTGAAGCCAAAACAGGTGGCAAAGTCTTGGAAGCAAGTCCAGGACTTCTTGCCTTAGAAGAAAGGTCAGAAAGGACTCCTGAATGTGTGGTTGCATGTGCAAGCGTAGCACCAGTTAGAGAGTTTGAGGCATTATCAGGAATGGTGCATTTGAAAACCACAACAGAGAGAGAACCAAAACGTGCTGAAACAGTTGCAGAACCTCTTGGTGCAAGCAAAACAGAGAGTTCCATCGTTTCACAGTCTCAGGTCATGACACATACAAGAACCTCACAAACTGAGGTTGTAGGGGACATAAGGGATTCTGAACTAGCTACCAGTTCTGCCAGTGTAGAAATGAAAGGTTTAGACAACTCATCGGAAGTTGAGGCAGTTTCAGAGGTAAAAGATGTGGAAGCACAATCAAAAACTTCACACTTAACACACATGAAAAATTTGGAAATGGCTGAAACAAGGACACTAATGCAAGGGCTGGAAAGAACATTGACGTCTGAGGTGGTTAGAGAGATCAGGCACTCTCAAGTAGCTCCAGAATATCCAAACAAAGCAGAGGTGAGAAGCCAAGAAGCAGTGCTAGAACCTCTGCAAACAGTGATGGTACAGACTTTAGAAACGAGTTCAAAATCTGCACAGGAACAAATAGTAGGTCATTCAGAAACAGTATTAGAGTCTTTCCCTAGAGTGGAAGAGAAAACGATGACATCAGAAGTAATGACAGAAGTGAGAAACTTGAAAGGAACTCTGGAATCTAGTGTTTTGACAGATGTGAGAACTCAGGCCCCTACTGTAGAATATGCAATTGCAACAAGGAGTGAAAGCACACAAAGAAATGAGCCCTCACTTACTGATTTAAAAGATTTGTCTGCAACAGTAGAGGTGAAGGGTTCTGGAACAGTTGAAGAGACTGAGGTACGCATGGATATCCAAGGTTTGGAAACTTCTCAAGAGTCTGGAGGTGTGGGGGTGATGAATGTTTTAGGTTATGCTTCAGAAGCAGTTCAAGAAGCTTTGCACACTGAAAAGCAAGGACATTTGCAAGCAGTTCTAGAAGCAAAACCTGGTGCAGAATGGAAGAGTACAGAAGCAGCTCCAGAAATCTTGAGTACTGCTGAAATTGAAACTTCTGATGCAATTCCCAAACCAGGGGACATGAAAGATCTGGAAACAACGCTGGAACATGAAGTAGCAGCAGAAGTACAGTATGCAGAAGGGGTGCAGAGTCAACACATGGAGGACATAAGAGTTCTTGGTCAAGCTCAGGAATGCAAGATTGTGGTTGAGAAAGACGCAGGGCAAACTTCAGCATCTGAGTCTTTAATAACAGAAACAGTTTTTAGTTCTTCACATGCAGCAGATGAAAAAGATTCAGCAGGGACTGAACAGTTGGAAGCAGCTCCAGCTCATATGGCAGAAACAAAAGATTTGGAAACAGGGCCTTTTCCTGAGACTGTAGAGCTGAAAGATGCAGAAGCAACTGTGGGTTTGGAGGCAGAAACAAAAGATTTGGAAGCAGCTTCAGCACCTGAGACTGTTACAGAAGGAGTTCCTGTGCTTGCGTCAGAGACAAGCCAGTCTGAAGTCATTCCAGAGGCTGAGGCTGTCAAAGAAGCAACTCCAGAAGAGGAGTCAGAGAAAAGAGATTCAGAAACATCTGATGTGCAACCTGATGTGGCAGCACGAATGAAGGAGACTCTGATGAGACTTGAGAAGGTTATTGAAAAAAGCAGCCATAGAAGCAGTGATAAAAAACATGATGCAAAGAAACAAAAAAGGAGTCGCTCCAAGTCTCAGTCCAGGTCTAGGAAGCGGAAGAAAAAATCACGGTCACGTTCTACTTCCAGGCGTTTGACCTCTAAAAGAGCACGTTCTAGGAGCAGAAACTATTCAGATTCCAGAAAAAAGCATTCCAAATCTAGATCCCCATCTGTGGAGAAGAGAGAGAGAAGAGTGTCTTCACGGAGGTCCAGGCGCAGACGTTCCAGGTCGTCTGATCGTTACAGGTCTAAATCCAGATCAGCAGAAAAGAGAGGGAGCCGATTGTCCTCTGGGAGATCCAGACGCAGACGTTCCAGATCATCTGACCGCTACAGGTCTAAATCCAGATCAGTGGAAAAGCGACTGTCCTCCCGAAGATCCAGACGTAGACGTTCCAGGTCTTCTGATCGCTACAGATCTAAGTCCAGGTCGGTGGAAATTCGACTGTCCTCTAGAAGATCTGGGCGCAGACATTCCAGGTCTTCTGACCGTTACAGGTCTAAGTCCAGGTCAGTGGAAAAGCGACTGTCCTCTAGAAGGTCTGGGCGCAGACGTTCCAGGTCCTCTGACCGCTACAGGTCTAAGTCTAGGTCAGTGGAAAAGCGACTGTCCTCCCGAAGGTCTGGGCGCAGACGTTCCAGGTCCTCTGACCGCTACAGGTCTAAGTCTAGGTCAGTGGAAAAGCGACTGTCCTCCCGAAGGTCTGGGCGCAGACGTTCCAGGTCATCTGACTGCTACAGGTCTAAATCACGGTCAGTGGAAAAGAGGGGCAGCAGATTGTCTCCCTGGAGATCCCGCCGCAGACGTTCCAGGTCCTCTGACCGTTCTAAATCTAGATCCAGGTCTTCAGAAAAGAGAGGGGGCAAAGAATACTCATGGAGGTTCAGACACAGAGGGTCTGGTTCCTCTGATCGTTCAAAATCTAGGTCAAGATCTGTTGAGAAGAGAGGTCGGAAGGCATCTCTGCGGAGGTCTAAACGTCAGCGCTCGAAGTCCTCTGACCGTTACAAGTCTAGATCCAGATCAGTGGAAAAAAGAGATCGAAAGCAATCATCACGGAAGTCTAAACGTCAACGCTCAAAGTCGTCTGACCGTTACAAGTCCAGATCCAAATCAGTGGAAAAAAAGAAGGAGTCCTCACGAAAATCTAAGCGTCGCCGCTCAAAATCTTCTGAACGTTACAAGTCTAGATCTAGGTCTGTTGAAAAAAAGCGTAAGGAATCTTCGAAAAAATCAAAACGGAAACGTTCCAAGTCCTCTGATAGTGTTAAATCAAGGTCCAAATCTACAGAAAAAAAAGAGAGTAAGTTATCTTCAGTAAAGTGCAGTAGCAAGCATGTGGAGTCTTCTGAACCTCAGGAGTCAACCATATGTCTTGAAAAAGATGTTCCTGAACCATCTTCTGCAAGTGAAGGCAGCTCCTCCAAATCCTCTAATGGTCCCATGTCAGTAGCTTTGTCTGTTGAAACAGTAAATGGCCCAGAGCTTCCACCAGCATCTGAAAGTGGATTTTCCAAAACATTTGATGGTCTTGAGAAAAGCTCCTCATCTGAACAAACAATGGGTCTGCAGCCTTCTGTAATGTCTGAACTTGACAGGTCCAAAACTCCAGATGACCAGGAATTGAGATCCATGCCTGTGGAAAAAACACAGGTTTCAGAGCTCTCTCTGACATCTGAAAATGGATTGGCTGAAAAAGCAGTGGCTCTGGAGTCTTCATCGTTGCCTGAACTTACGTACTCCATACCCAAGTCAAGATCCTCATCTATTGAAAAAGAGGGAGATCCAGAAACTTCTTTGGTAACAGAATTTCAGCTCTCCACATCCCATGAAAATGAGTTGAGATCTCTCAAAGAAATAGAGGGTCCAGAGCCTCTTCTGACACTTGGAAGTGGATGCTCTGTATCTTCTGATGATTACAAGACAATCTCCTTGTCCTCTGGAAAAATGGAGGTTCAGGGGTCTTCGCTTATGTCTGAAAATGTACTTTCTGACTTGTCTGATGGTCACGAATTGAGACATATGCCCACTGAAAAAGCAGAGTTTCAGGAGTTCTTGCAAGTATGTGAAAGCGAACCTTCTAAGTTGACTGACAGCCTTGAGTCAAGGTCACTATCTTTTGAAACAGTAGAGGCTCAAAAATCATCTCCAGTGCCTGAAGTTACATGCTCTGCATTCCCTAATGTCTGTGAGTCAGCCTCCTTGCCTGTTGAAAAGGGCCAGGTGCAGGAGCCTTCTCTGATTTCTGACAGTGAATGCTTCAAGTCTCCTGTTGGACATGAATTAGGATCCAGCTTTGCTGGACAAATAGAGGAGCCTCTGTTGATGTCTGGAGGTGGCTCCTTCAAGTCACCTGATGGACATGAACACAGATCTTTATCTGTTGAAACAGCAAAAGCTCCAAATGTTTCCCTGACATCCGAGTGTGGTCCTGTTGAGATCTCGGATGACCTGAATTCACTGTCAGCTTTTGAAAAAACGCAGGAAGTTGTACTGACAACTGTAGGACAGAGCCACAAGTCTTCTGAAGTTCATGAATCCAGATTGTCCGTTGAAAAAGATTTAGATGGTCCAGCACACTCACAAGTAGTTGAAATTGACTGTTCTGAATCTTCTGAAGTGCATGAATTGAGATACCTGCCTGCTGGAAAAATAGAAGGTACGGGATCTTTCTTGATGTCTGAAAGTGGAATTTCTGTGTGCCATGATGGCAATAAATCAAAACACAATTACTTTGAGAAGACAGAAGGTGCAGAACTGTCATTGGCATCTGAGCTTAGGTGCTCTGTCTTCCCTGAAGGTTATGAATTGACATCCACTGCAGCTGAAAAAATTGAGATACAGAAACCTCTCCCACTGCAAAGTGAGTTCTCCAAGTCTGCTGATATTTGTGAATCAGTAAGTGCACCTACTGAAAAACTACAGGCCTCAGTGACTTCTCTGACATCTGAAGGTGGGCTTTTCCTGTTGCATGATGGTAATGAATTGAGACCTATCCCTGCTGAAGAAGTAGAGGTGAGAAAGTCATCTTTGCCCTCTGAACTGCAATGCATTGCATCCCCTGATGGCCACAAGTTGAGATCTGCTTATGATGAAGAAATACGGGTGCAGGAGCCAGCTCTGATACTGGAAAGCAGATGTTCTGTTTCTTCTGATGATCACGAGTTGACATCCACTCCTTTTCAAAAAGCTGAGGTAGAGGAGCCTTCTCAAATATCTGAAAATGAATGCACAATAGGGCTTGATGGCCCAGAGCTGACATCAACTCCTGCTGATAAAACAGAGATGCGGCAACTTTATCAGATGTCTGAAGAAACATGCTCATTGTCCATTGAGAACCAGGAGTTGCGGTCACCCCCTGTTGAAAAGGTAGAAGTGCAAGAGCTTGTTCTGATGTCCGAAAAGGAATATGAGTTGAGATCTAGCTCTCCTGAAAAGGTAGAGGTGCAGGAGGCTTCCGTAATACCTGACAATGAATATGCTGTGTCTTCTGAAAGTCATGAATTGCCGCCTTCCTGTGCCGAAAAAACAGAGGTACAGGAGTGTTCTCTGCTGTCTGAAAATGAGTATGCTGTATCTCCTGAGGGCCAGGAGATGACGGCCAGCCCAGCTGAAAAAGGAGTGCAGGAGCCTTCTCTTACATCTGACAGTGAATATACCATCTTCCCTGAAGGCCAAGGATTACAGTCTACCATTGCTGAAAAAACAGTCATGCAGGAGCCTTCGCTAATATCAAACAGTCAATATGCTGCGTACCCTGAAGGTCAGGAGTTGCTCTCTGCTGTTACTGAGAAAACAGAGGTGCAGGAGTGTTCTTTGCCATCTGAAAATGAATATGCTGTATCCCCAGAGGGCCATGATTTGAGATCCAGTCCTCTTGAAAAAGAAGAAATGGAGGAACCTTCTGAAACGTCTGAAAGTGAAAGTTCAATGTCCACTGATAGCCAGGAGCTGCAGTCTACTGTTGTTGGAAAAACAGAGGTGCAGGAGCTGTCTTTGTCTGAAGGTGAATGTACCATGTCCCCTGAAAGTCAGGAGCTGCAGTCTAGCCCTGCTGAAAAGGTAGAGGCTAGGGAGCCTTCTCTGACATCTGAAAATGAACGTGCTCTGTCTCCTGAAGAGTATGAATCAAGATTGACTCATGCAGAGAGAACAGAGGATATGGATTCTTCTTTGATACCTGAAAATGACCATATTATGTTTTTTGAGAGCCAGGAGGTAAGATTCACCACTGTCCAAAAAGCAGATGAGCGGGAGCTTTCTCCAACACCTGAAAACGAACATGCAGCATCCCTTGATGGCCAGGAGTTGAGAAGAGTTGACGGTCTTGAACCCTTGACACTAAATGATAGAGCTTCCATGTCCCCGGATGACAGTGACTTGAACTCTATCCCTGTTGAAAAAATGGATGATGCAATGCCTTCTTTAATTCCTGAAAGTGGGTGCTCCATGTCCCCTGATGGCTACGGAGTGAAATCTGGCTCTGGTGAAGAAGCAGGAGATCTAGAGCCCCCTTTGGTATCTGAACGTAGACATTCCACATCCTCATATCAGGAAGGTCCTGAGCTGAAATCTCCCATGGAGGAAGAGGGTCTAGAGTCTTCCTTGATTTCTGAACACAGACGATCTGTGTCCCCTGAGGACCATGACCAGAAATCTACCATAGATGAAGAAATGGATGATGTTGAGCCCTCTTTGACATCTGAACGTAGGCACTCCATGTCCCCTGATGAACATGAGTCAAGATCTAGCATTGGTGAAGAAGGAGAGTATCCGGAGCAGCCTTTGACAAGGGAGCGTAGATGCTCTGTGTCTTCTGATGAGCATGAGTCAAGGTCTTCTGTTGGGGAAGAGGATGCAGAACCCTCCTTGACAGCTGAACGAAGAGACTCCGTGTCCTCTGATGAGCATGAGTCAAGGTCTACTGCTGGTGAAGATATAGAAGATGGGGAGACCTCTTTCACAGCTGAACGTAGACACTCCACGTCGTCTGATGACCGTGAGTCAAGGTCTACAACTGGTGAAGAAGCAGAGGATGTAGATTCTTCTCTGGCAGCTGAACACAGACGGTCCGTGTCTCCTGATGGACGTGAGTCAAGGTCAACTACTGGTGAAGAAGCAGAGGACCAGGAGGTGTCTTTGCCAGCTGAACGTAGACACTCCACGTCCTCAGATGAACATGAGTCGAGGTCTACCACTGGTGAAGATGCGGAGGATATGGAACCGTTGACAGCTGAACGAAGAGATTCCACATCATCAGATGAGCATGAGTCAAGATCTACCACTGGTGAAGAAGCAGAGGATATGGAGCCATCTTTGACAACTGAACACAGACGTTCCACATCCCCCGATGGACGTGAATCGAGGTCTACCACTGGTGAAGAAGTAGATGATGTGGAGCCCTCCTTGGCAGCTGAACAAAGAGACTCTTCATCGTCAGATGAGCATGAGTCAGGGTCTTCCAGTGGTGAAGAGGGTGAGGATGCAGAGCCCTCTTTGGAAGATGAAGATAAACAGGATTCTATGGCTCTCGAGAGGTCAGAGGAACAGGACTCTTCCTTTATAGCTGAAAGTAGGCGTTCTGAGTCTTCTGAACGTGAAAAATCTAGATCCAAATCTGTTGATAAAGCATCTGACAAGGAGTCTCCACGGAGATCTATAAGCAGACACTCAAAATCTCCTACTCACCAAAAAAGTCGATCGACGTCTGTTGAAAAAGCAGCAGACGAGTCTTCACGGAGATCTAGACATAGACGTTCCAGTAGATCTGTATCTATTGAAAAAACAGCAGACAAAGAGTCTTCACGGAGATCGAGACGCAGGCGCTCCAGGTCCACTGCTCACCAAAGGAGTCGATCGACATCTGTTGAAAAAGCTACGGACAAAGAATCTTCACGGAGGTCTAGACGTAGACGCTCGAGGTCGACTGCTCGCCAAAGGAGTCGATCCAAATCTATTGAAAAAGCAGCAGACAAAGAATCTTCACGGAGGTCGAGAAGCAGACGCTCCAGGTCTTCTCAGCGCAGATCCCAGAGGTACGATACAGAATCTCGTTCTAGACGGAATCGCTCCAGATCAGCAACACGGAGAAGAGCATCAAGATCAAAATCTAATCGTCGCTCTCGTTCTAGCTCATTGTCGCGTTCAAGGCACAGAAGGAGGAGTAGGTCAAGGTCAGCATCAAGAAGACGGCGTTCTTTATCAAGAGACAGGCGTAAGAGATCGCAGAGAAATAGATCAAGATCTACTGACAGAAGACGAAGGAGATCAGATTCAAGAGATCGTAGAATATCACTCAGATTACGGAGCAGGAGTCGAACACCTATTCGTCAAAGGCGATCAAGGTCAAGAGGAAGAAGACGGAGCTCTAGTAGGTCACCAATTCGACTACGGCGATCCAGATCTTCAGGAAGAAGAAGATACAGCAGATCACCTGATCGTCGTAGGTCAAGGTCATCAGAATTTTCAGTCAGGTCACCTAAACGTCTCACAGACTTGGGTAAGTGATGGTTTTATTTTCAGTAGTTCCATGGCTAGGTTACATTATTTTAGCACATCTCTAGCATTCGTAAGGAATTTCTTGGAAGTCGTTTTGTGCGTTACTTTCAGGCAGTGACTTCCAGTAGGAACGTCTATGTTGGAGCTGAATCGATGCTTACCTTTTGGAAGAAAGTGTATTTACAGCAGGTTATGTTTTGAGTATAGAGCTTTTATACAAAGCTCCTCTGTTGCAGTCTTGAGGAGTACTGTTCGTTCTAATTGTTAGTGGAGGCCAAGTACTGTAAATGTAACAATTTCTTCCTGAGAACAAATTGGGCATGAAAGAACATGTGAAAGTGCCAGTTGGAGAGTTCTTAGCTATGTTGTTAGCTGTAATGCTTGTTTATCTGTTTCCATTACTCTGTCTTGCCTCTTAGCTATGGTAAGAACTTAATGGAAAGGGAGACTTGTTTCTGAACGTGTTCACAGACTCAGCTGATCAGAAAATAAAAAAATTCTACTGAACCATATCTTTTCTCTGTGACTGGAGAAAGAGAGGCCTTGTAGTTTCCTTAGGTAGTAAGTTACATAATGAGAAATACGGTTTTGAGAGACAAGCTCTTGTAGAGTGTGCGAGGAAGCCTCCTGTTGTGGACCTCAGGTTCTGATCCTTTTAGTCCTGTCTCATAACATTATGGAAGCCCCTCTATCAGAGTAGTATTTTTGTACAGAACATAAGAATTAATGAGCGTCCCTGAATTTGCCTTCATGCTTTGATTACGCAGCAAGTCTGTATCTATATACTTCTGTTGCTTAATTGCTTAAGAAGTAAAGGAACATTGTCCTTTTAGGATTTTTGTGAAGCTGTATGCTTGCTGAGGGTAGTGGTAACTCATTTTTTTGCAAACTAGCGGATCAAATAAGACATACCTTATTTTAATTCCTTTTTTCTGTGATACGGCCACATATGTTTTTGTCCTTAAAGCAAAATTCTGTTTTATTAACAGTTTTGCATGTAATTGTATTTTATGCAAGTGCACATTTTGCTTATGTTTTTCTGTTGGTTGTAAGTAGCTTTCAGGCTATGTGCTGGAGGACTTGTGGGGACCTCCTCAAGACCTTTGAATGCTTTTCAGAGATAGCTAAGAAGTAGACTGTGGAATTTAGGGTGTCTAGAAGTGACCCAGTATTTCCAAAACTGGAATGAATAAGTGAAGTAAAATAAGCATCAGAACTTCTGGGCTTTGGAAGATTTTGAGTGCTGTAATTTGGACTCCTGTGCTTTGTGTTAAAGTTGCAATTTCACTTGGCTTTCGGGTAGACCAAATTTAAAGAAGTCCAGAGCAACTAAGTACAATTTTAGTTATTTTCACAGGATATAAAAATGCACAGTGTATATAAAAATCTTGTGTTTTCTCTTTGCATTTTGTTTAGTCTGCTAGAAATGTTTATTTCTTACTAAAACAATAATTTGTAAAAATAATAGTTTTTCTTTAAATTTTTTTTTTTTTTAGACAAGGCTCAGCTACTTGAAATAGCCAAAGCTAATGCAGCTGCCATGTGTGCTAAGTCTGGTGTTCCCTTACCACCAAGCCTGATGCCTCTGTTATCTCAAAAGAAAGACGACAAAGCTAATCAGAAGTCATCAAGAGATACGCTAAAGGAACTCACTGAGGTAAGAGAGATCAATGGTATCAAACCTGAAAATGAGCAAATCGGGATTTTGTGACTTCAAGGTCAGCTGCCATTCTGTGTGCTTGGTTTGTGTGTAAGCTGTCTTGTGGCTTGAGCCCTTATTCTCTACGCAGGTTTTTTTAAAGTCTTGAAAACAGGCTATTTAATTCCATGGAAATGCATGAAATCTAGTTCTTGTGCTTTTTTTTGGTTTTGTTTTGATACTGTTATAATTTTCTACAAATTGATAGTTCTCCTTGCAGTCCTGTTAAGAAAAAGCTTTCACTTCTAGTTTTTGCTTCTGGTGTTGTTAGTTATTTATGTTCTTTTCTTAGTGAATTTCACGTTGTCAAATGTTATCTCTGGATTAAAAATCTGTTGCCCACTTCACATAGTTCTGTATATTTTAGTATGCACTCTAATATAGTTTTAGAGACTTATTGTTGCAGTTCTATCCTGTTGCAGTCCAAGTCTACAAATTGGATGGTTTTGTTCTGATTGTGGGGAAAAACTTGATACTTGTCCTTTTACTGTAGTAATGCCACCTAGTTAGATTTGCTTATTTCCCCCTATGTTTTTTTCCCAGAAACTAGAGAAAATTTGGAAAAAAAAAGTATTGCCTTTTTTTTTTAATTGCATCATCAGTGTGATAGTTCTGAAATATCTGTTTATGGAAATAACATCTGAAATTAGGCAAGGTCAAATTGCTGAAAAGTAATCTCTTAGTTGTGTGTGGGTTGGTGGAAGCAGAAGTACTTGTTAGTAAAGAAGGTGAGATTGTACAGATACACTGTGCAGACATATTAAGTGGTTGTTCGTGTAACCTGACCAAGATCCAGTGTAGCTGGTGCTAATCTGGAAGCCCAAAACCTGCCCCTTCCTTCCACTTTCCAACTGTGGCAATCTGGTGCACTGTGTTCCTGTTCCGTTGAATCAGAGTTGGCCGCAGAAGCAGTCCAGGCCATCATCACATGGTAGTGTGTCCAAGTGGAGAACCCTTCTCAAGCCTGCTCAGCTTCTTGCCAAGCTAGCTGCCTTGTCTTTCCTCTCTGCATTGTAACCTGCAAACCGGACAAACTGTTTCCAATTAATTAGGAGCCAGTTAATAACTATAGATAATACATTTGGTTGATTAGTTTTCCAAGTAGTGCAGGCCTTTCCTGTTGCCTAAAGAATGTGCTCCGGTCATTGTTGGGAGACATCTTAGTGCAGGAGAGTGCAGGAATCTTATAATAAGGACTGATGAGAACAGAACCATCAATGCATCCTGCTTTTTAGAGATGGAGCTGCCTGTTTGCTTCTTATATGCCAGTAATCAGGTCTTCAAACAGACCTAACTTAAAATGGCGTGAACTTGAACTAGAATCAAATCAGATGATGGCTTCACTTTGCTGGTATAATTTCCTCAAATACCATGCCTTCAAATGTCTTGTTAAGTTTTGTGACTATACTTTTCATGAATGGGGACGTAATAGAAGCATAACGCTAGACTATAATGTTCTCAAATGCGTGTTTTGCTGAAGTAGTATGTATTTTGACTGCAGTATCCTCGTTACACCTGTATGTTTTATATTCAGCTTCTGTTGAATATGAAGTGGGGATATCTTGCATGTCTGGCCAATGTAAAAATATTTCAGAAGAAATCTGAGATGCCATTGCTTCTGACTAGGTCCCTGCACTACCAGTGGAATTTAGAATTAGAAATTATTCTTAGATTTTCCTGTGTAATAGTTTTCTGAGTTCTACTGAAGTTCCTGTCAGAGTGCAATATGCTAGTTATGTGAGATGTCAAACAACCAGTGAGTACCTACTTTGGAATGTTGCAGCCTTAGACACGCATTCTGCAACTAGCGCTGTGTAGCAAGTTTTACAGTGCGCTGCTGAAATCTTATGACTGTGAAATTATTTGCTGCATGAGTGTCTAGCACACCTAGGCAGGTGTTTATCATGATAATGTGTGTAAAATGTCAAAAGTACGGATATTGATGACAGTGCTAAAAGGTTTACTTATATTCTACCTCTTGCTTAAGAAAAGAAAAACACTTTTTTGTGAAAATGTTATTTTTGTATGTTTTGGTTGGAAGTCTGGGTTTATTCAGAGCTCTCATATCTCCCCCCCGCTTTCTCTTTTTAAGAAATGCAAGAAGATTGCTCAAAGCACAGATGATGTGATAGTGAATAAACCCCATGTTTCTGATGAAGAGGAAGAAGAACGTCCTTTCTATAATCATCCTTTTAAGCTCAGTGAACCCAAACCTATTTTTTTCAATTTAAGTGTGAGTATTTCTTTAATTTTCAGTTTTAAAGTTGTGGTTTATTTTTAAATAATGCCAGTAATTTTGCAGAAATTAAACAGGGATTGATAATTTGGTGAGATTGCATGGGGATGTTGTTTAAAGTACTCTTGCTACAATAAGAAATTTACCTTTAGTCTATGAAATTGTGGTAGTTCCCATAATAGGATTGAAATGGCTTTTGAAATGGCTTTTTTCATCAAGGTCTTTGCAGTTTTTAAAGCTTAAATAACATAAAGAGGATCAGTTTTACTTCACGTTTTCATTGCAAAAATATGAATATGTATCTACAAATAGCATTGGAATTGGGAAGTGCTTTTGGAACAGCCTTGTTTTTCTTTAAAAGACACAAAGCCTAGCAAAATTCTCAAAGCATTTTGAGGTGTTTTAAATAAGATTATGTCATCAGCTTTGTGCAGACTGCAAAGCTTGTACGTCTGCTTCTTCGGTAGATCTCAAGTATTCCCTAAAGGAGAAAGAAGTTCTGTTAGTTTTGAGATTAGTCAATGAGAAGTAAATGGTGTATTAAGAATGAAGAATGTTGCTTATTACTAAGAGGGTCTGAATGTCCCCCCTCCTTGGGGTCTGCTTTTGACTCTGTCAGAACTTGCGTTGGCACTTCCTGGGTATGAGCAGGTCGGAAGGAATAAAATGAGGGAGCATTTCTTCAAATGCATCTGGGATTCATGTGCTTTGAAGAATGGATTAGAATTAGTCTAGATTTTTTTTTTTTAACAGTTGTATCTTTGGGGGTTTATATGCCCTTGAAAGTATGCTCTGATGTTGCAGGGTATGAAGTACTATAAAAGTATTAATATGCTAAGTGAAAATAAAAATAGCATTTATATTTCTGTGTACAAATATATATAGCTTGTGGCAGACACAAAATAAGCAGTAGTACATGTTTACATAAGATGTAAGGTAGAAACAGGTTTACAGTTTATATTGTACTGTTAGAAATTGGTACGATAGAATTCAAGAAGCCTTGGGATTGTGTACAGGCTCCATAGAGGAATGTTCTTTAGTGGTTATGGGCTGCTCTGCCTCTTTTCCACAATTTTGACACTTCTAGTATCATTCTTTTCATTCTTCCTGGATTCTAGTCTTACTACTGGTCCCATTTGTGTTCATTTGATAGCAGGAGTTTACTCAGTATTGTGAGCTGTCTGGGCTCTGCTTGCCTCTTGGAAGAGGAACCTGTCAAGAGGTTTCTGCGGATTCTTAATATATTAGCAATACTTTCTAAGGAAAACAAGCTTAAAGACTTAATTTACTTTGAGATTCATGCTGCTATTAACAATTTTTTTAAAAATGAGAAAATGCTGAAAACTACTTTCTCTATGTATAGTAATGTAGAGCTTTTATCATCATGTGGATATCACAGCCAATGTGTTTTGCTGCCCAGGATTTTTAGTTTGGAGCTTTCCATTACAAAATGTGTATGTGGCAGATTATGATTGTTCTCTTTATGATGGGGTGCAGGGAAAGCGGGGAGCTTGACTGAGAGAGTGAGGTTTTGTGTATTTTTGTCCGCTGAAGCTGATTTAAGCCATATTAGCTTCTAGTTGTTTCATCTTACACTGCAATTTGTTGCTCACTTGTGTGTTTTTAGGGCTGTACTAAAATGATTTGTTATAAAGGCTTTCAGTTTGATGTTGGTAAGAAGGATGATTGTTTTATGAAAACTTAATACCAAGTGTATGCATGTTGTGAGTATTGTGTGTTTTCAAGTTTCAACTCTTTCTAATTTTATGTCTTGAAGACTCCCAGCATAAAACCAGCACCACCACCACAACCAAAAAATCAGGTCAGCCTGTCAAAGGAATTTCCTGTGTCATCTGGGTCTCAACATAGGAAAAAAGAAGCAGATAGTGTCTATGGAGAATGGGTTCCAGTTGAGAAAGGCAAAGAAGACAGCAAGGATGATGTTTTCCCCAAACCATCCATTGAGGTAAGGAAGGGAAGGAAAGCATATCATATTAGAAAACCAAAGCCGTTACCTGGTCAGTCTGGTACCAAATCGCAGTCTGTGAAAAAAAAACAAAAAACCAAACAAAAAACCAAAAAAACCCCCACTTAAGTAGGTAGTATCTGACACTTCAGTAACCTAATACCTGAACTGCTGCGGTCTTCAAATTTAGTCGCTCACATGTGCAATGATGAAAGCGACCTGTACCCATACTGTGCACTTTTGTCAACTAGTGACTTCATTGTCTCGATAGAATTTAAAATTTTGCTTGAAGATGAAAAGCAAGTTTCTTGTCCAGTTTCTTGCAGAGGTTAATAACCCTAAGTTGAGACTTTCATAATTATAAATTCAATAATAATTACAGTTGTCCTGTCAGTCTTAAAGCAATAACATTGCATTGAAAGGCAATTCATTAAAAATAGATTTGAAAGTAGTTTCTAAAACTGCCATTTCATCTGGATGTATCTAATAATTTTTTAGCTTTACAGTCACATTTTCTTACATAATTGTCTTCCACGTGGCCTTCCAAAGAAAAATCTAATTGTATGTGTAATAAAAAAAAAGACAAGTGTTTTTCCCCTTGAAATGTCTTCAAAATGATGTTTTATGGGGTCTTTGTAATTAAATAAATATTTAAAACAGACGTAAATTCTTTCAAGTTGATGTTAACCTCATTCCATCTGAAGACTTGTCCTCACACTTTTTAAAGCAAATAAACAAAAAAGCCTTGTCATCAATTTCTGATGAAACAATCTTTCCATTAGGTGCACTTTGTTTTTCAAAAACTTTCTGACGTTGTACAATTCGCTTCCTGAAGCACAGAAGGTATTTTCTTCTGTGTCTTCTACAGCACCAAAAGCACAGTGAATATAACTAATTCAACCTCGGAGTTTGAAGGTCAGGCACCCTGTTCATTGTTCCCTCAGTGCAGATAACTGCTGTTTGGTCTTTGTCGTGAACCACTAATAAGACAAACACTCTGAAATGTTTGTGCAGAATGTCGTTCCCAGTTACTAGCGTATACATAAAAAGTCCAGAGCATAGAAACGTTTTATACCAACATTTGGCCATATTTTTACCAGGTGGTAAAAAGTCTTATCCTTCAAATGATTAATGATATGCTCATACTTCAGGCGAGCTTTGTAGATAGCTGCATCAGGTTGCCAATGACGCTTGGCTTGTGTCTTTGACAAATTGCGTTAGCTAAGCACTGATGGTTTGTGTATTGATTGTGTAGAAAAGGCCGTAAAAATTGACATTGGAGTAAATATATTAAACATAACTTTATTTCCTTTCTGTGATGTGTATCTTTATAAATGCTTGTAACAATGTTGTCTGTTTTTATATTTTGTAAATAAATATTTTTATTTGCACTTACCTTAACTTGGTTTGTGTTAAGGGTGATTTCAAGGGTCATTAGCTGACAGCAGAACTTAAAATTCCCTTGGGTTTGGCAGTCCTTAATTTTGAAATACAGGAATACTCTTGTAGTAGCAGAATTCCTGCATGTTTCTCCCGAGTGTCTGAAAGGTAACAGAATGCTTTTCTGCTAATTTTTAAAAATACTTAGAGGGATTCTTTGTGGATAAAATGGCTTCCTTGGAGCAAATAAGCCAGATAAACTCCCTTGTTGTTGGAGTAGGGTAGCGGGGGAGTGTACTTGGATCCTCAGGAAGTTTGACATATCATTTACCTCCATTCATTGTTCCTGATTTTGAAATCTGATTGTGACGATTCTGATGCAAGTCTATATTTACATTAAAAAAATATGTAATTGGTTTTATTGTTATGTTTTTATTCAAATAACAGATTTAGTTATGGGAATAAGCAGTCTTGAAATGGCCATGCTAATATATTACAAATTGGTTTAATAAAACATTATTCTCTTAATATAGCTGTTTGTGGTAGCAGGAGATGGAGATGGAGGAAAAAGTCTTGAGTATTCTGAAGTATCAGCATATCTAGAAGCCAGAGAAAGCTATGAGAAAGAATCTATATTTGAAAGTCTGAAAGAATAGAGCTGAGGTGTTGTATTTTAGTTTGGAGTATACACAGACGGCCATTATGCAGAGACGCCATCGTGATCTAAATATGTAGTAAATGCATTTGGTGTATCAGTGGACCTATGAAGTATGTCGAAAATGCCTGCTTTCTACTGTCACTCTCTTTTTTCTTGCTTCAATATTTGTTATTTGTGTCCTTGGGGAAAATGTTATTAAGATTAAAAGTCAGGATTGGAAAGGCAGAGCTCTTGCAGAAAATAGCATGCTGAACTTGAACCTGTTTTACTTGACTAAATAATAACAACTTTTCATACTTCAAGCAGAGATTTTTTTTTCAAGATCCAAAGCTGCCATCGAGTGTGTTGACATAATACAAAGCCACGATGGTCTCCAAAATGGTGACTGGCCATATGGGGAAAGTGTATGGGAATTCTAACTAACCAGGGTATCTACTAATAGGCCCCAGTCCGGTAAAGCACTAAAGTACACATATATGTTTAAGTATGTGAGTGGTCCCAATGTGGTTTCAGTGGACTGCTTGCATGCCTATGTGTATTGCTGGATTGAAGCTTTTGGTGAGTAGAATAACTTTTATTTCTCTCCTGAATGAGTTTCGCAGACAAAACATTGAAGAATTATTTTAATCGTATAAGGGGACTTATTAACACAAGAAAGTATATATTGTAAACAGGCATTCTTTTACATACATGACTGTCATGCCAGGTGGTGGTTAGAAAATCTTTTAATTCTTCTTGTGCCTTGTTCATGATCTGTGTTTTTGTCAGCTGGGGCAATAAATAAACATTGAAGTCAGTTTCATAGACACATAGGACGTCTGGGATTTTAAGTCTCTCTTGGTCAGTGCCAGATGTTTGGGTAATGATCTTCCCAATGGAAATTCTTGTCCTAAGCAATTTTTAAAAATCCCCCATCTTAAAATAAGTTTTAATAGCCAGAGTACAAAAATAATTACTCTGTTTTATGCAATTGTAGACGTTTGTGTCTGGCTCTTACTGCTTTTTAATATTTACTAAATTCTTGACCTGGTCCATGTGTCAGGGATTTTGTGTATTTTTCTCTTCAGCAGGGTCAATTTTAAATTAGTTTCAGTTTCTTCTGCTGGCCTTTTATTATAGTATAATGTATGAGAGGCTAAGATTATGAGATAATGACTAACAAAAGGTGCAAATCTTCTGTAATACAAATTAAAAAACGAACACGCACCAAAACAAGAAAAAAACCCCCACCAAACAAAACACCCAAAACCCCCCAAACCTAAAACCAAACCAAACCAAAAAACAGACAGGGGAAAAAAGTGCCAAACATCAACCTAATTTATGTCTATGTGTCACCTGCTGTTTCGATTGTTGGATTTCTTCTGCGCTTCAAACAGTTCCAGCCCTTTCAGTCCCCTTCATGTGCTCAGCTCCAAAGAAGTTTCACTTGTCTCTGAGCACTCTTCTTTTTTTCCTTTCAAAATAGAATGATCCATAAAATGCCCATCGTCTGAAGAACAAGGCACAAGTAATTTTACAAAAGAGGTGTATTCCAGCCATAATTTGTTATATCTTTGTATCCCCAAATGTTTTGGATTTCTCTCTATTTCTTTGCACATAGAGGTTTGCATTGAGCTTCTTCATTTGCTCAATAATTTTTACCCAAATAATTCTGATTAATATGTGTAGGATAGTTTCAAATTTATTTTTCTTTAAATTTTATTTTAGTTCAGCAGCACAGATCTAAATAATACTTTCAAAACCTGTCAATTTTATGAGCTACCAGCCTGGTTTTACTTTTATGCAAGTCTGTTTTTTGCTGAAGATTAAGATTTAAAACACTAAACCTCAAGTTCATGGAATACATGCGATTCCTGCTTTAATTTTTTAATACGTAAAACTTGAAATTTTAGTGTGACTTAATAGTAGGGTGCTCATGCGAACAGCTCTGATGCCTTTTTTTTTTAATTCTTAGTTACATTACATTTAATTCTGTTGGTTAGTAAGAGTCCACTGAACAATAATACGCTTCTCTCTTTAAGTAGTATACACCAGGACTTTTTGTCACCAAGATAGTTCTCTGAAAATAATTATTGTGATATTTTGTATGTACACGGTGTTAAATAAAATCTAAAGTTCAAGTATTTGTTTAGAAAAGCCCATATTGTATATACTTAACAAGTAGTCTGAGATTTTTTTCACATTGCCTATTCATATGACAAACCAACTATTCAATGTGTAAAACACTGTTGTAGTTTTTGTAGCATTTATTCTACAACAGCTTTTTCCAGATCAAGTGGATGTTATTGTGGTCTGATGTATTTTTAAAAATAATCCTTTTCTTCCTAGGGCGTGGACATAACTGCAGCTATGAATGATCGAGCACTGGCTCAGAAAAGGCTTAATGAAAATGCGTTTGATTTAGACGCCATGTGCATGTTAAATCGTGCACAGGAACAGGTACGTTGCACTTTTTCATCAGCATTTTGATGAACTTAAAGTAAATGTTTACCCTTCACACGAGCTGATATTTCTTACATATTTAAGTACAGGTTTTTAGAAGCCCAGTTTACTGGCACACGTTTAGAAATTCTGCCTTTGTTTTGCATTTCGTAACATTGATTTTGAGGATAAGCAGACCATGAACCTGCTAGACTTTGAGCTCAGGCATCCAAAGATGCTTAGGTTTTTGGAGCATCTTCTTAAAATGAGTGTTCATGAACACAGCACTAAACATAAGTGAGGAATCATGATGAAAATTATTGAGGAAAAAATAGAGAACTGCAAAGGAAAAATGGACGCATTTTGATTTTGGTGTTGCATTTGATTTTTGTTTTGTAGATTGACGCCTGGGCTCAATCAAACTCCATACCTGGCCAATTCACAGGAAGTACTGGAGCACAGATTCTCTCCTCGGATGAGCTGACCAACAGTGGTCCCCAAGCATGGATTAGAAAGGTAGAAGTTATGCAGACATACTTACCTAACTATCACATTTTAAACAGCAGTGGAAGTATCAAAAAATGCAGAAAAGATGCCTTTAAAACCTATGGTAATGCATGTGTCAAATACAACAGGTTGAGTTAAATAATTGTCTTTGATCAATTTAGATACTTGCTGCTGTGTCCGTTTTGTTGTGCGTTAAGGTGTTGCTCATGACATAGAGTACTTCAATAAGGTGTGCGTCTGGTATTTGAGTCAGATTGGTTCATATATACTGTTACCTTACGCTGTAATGACTTTCATGATATTGGTATGGCTGCAGTGGTAGGTCCATCACTACTTTTATGGGATTGGGACAGATCTGGCAAGGTTTGATCCTGATGTTATTGAAGTCAATGATGTTTTGGCATCAACTTCAGTGAACCAAGTCCCAAACTGCTCTTTTGTTTGACTTGGTTCTATCTGACTGCTACTTTGCCTCTTCTTTTTGTGTCACCAGCACTTTCTGGGAGCCAAAGATTTGGAGCATTAAATCTGAAGTTGCAGTTGGGTTAATAAGTTTAATGTCATCCTGCAGTGATAGTTACCTCTTACTGCAGAGTTATACTGGCTTTTTTGGGGGGTGCGATGCGTCATAGACACCTGCGTTTTATAAGTTTAATTCATGCTTTATCTTTGAAAATAAATACTGAACTGGTTCTCTTTCAAGAAGTAGAACTGAGGAATTCAAGCAATATCCACCTTTCAGGCAGAAAGAATAATGAGTTATGGTGGTCAGTCTTGGAAGTCATGTAGTTGAGTATATGCTGTATCCACTTATTCTTTGAGAACACAGTGTTAAGGCAACCCTCAACTGGTAGGTTAGATTTGAAGCTTAGGTAGAATTTTCCATAAAACTTGGTGTAAACTGAACACAAAAATCTGGAATTACAACATCCTAAAACGAGAAATATTTTTGCCAAGATTCACTAACTTGTTTTTCCACTTTATATGGCCAAGCAATACCAAGAGCCAGGCAACACAGAGGTACAAGTTTCTTGCTAGATGGGAATCTTTTGGGCTCTTCTCAGTATTAATACAGAGCATAGATGATAAAGTCTTATTTCAACAATTAGTAACTTTTGAGATTGTAACAAAATGTCAGCTTTGATTACACTTGTCCCTGGCAGAGGAACTTGGGAATATAAAGAACTCTGCAGAGATGTATTGGTGAGAAGAGGAGAGCGTTTCCATCACAAGGCTTGTGAAAGAGCCTAGGATGGCTCTCACTTTCTGCACACTTTGAGTGGGCTCCTAGGGCAAGGGCAAGGGAACATCTCTGATCATCTCTTTCCCAAGCCTCCTCATCCCATTGTCATTCCTCGAGGTTCTGTGGTGCTCTTCTGTGCCTTCCAGTAACAGGGCTGTCTGCTAACAGAAATCAAGTGGAGAAGACAAGTGCCTTTTTCCCTTGGTCTTCATTCTGTGACCTACTTCAAAAAAAAACTATAAACCAAAAACCCAACAAAATGCTTTATAGAGAGAAAATGAGAGAAGAGTCTGGTCTCTGGCTTGTGGACATGACTGCTGTGAGTAGTACAAGCATGTTTGACCCTTTTGTTGAATCTAGAAAGTGTGAGTCAGCAGAAGCACTTCTGTCCTTCCCATAGCTGCAAAAATGTAGTGGTTTGCAGTAGTGGGCATCCTCCCTTTCAAGCATCATATGTTTTGTTGGAAAGGAGGCTGCTACTGGAAACAAGAAGAGTTTTTTGGGTGAAGAAGATGAGGACACAGTCCTCTTTCCTACTCTGGCATTCCTCAGCTTGACTTCTTTTGCTTTTTCTAGGTTCCATATTTGCAAGCACATTGCCATCAAACTCATGAGATGACACGTAGTTATAGTCATGCGCCCTCTACAAAATACATTAGGGGCTGCACAAGATTCACGTTGGTTTTTTTTTAGGAATGGTGGGTCCTGTGAAAGCCTTCATAAAACTTAGGTTTGAAGAACTTAATGTGGAGTTACATCTGTGGTTAGAGAATGATTTCACAGAAAAAAAGTCAAGTAGGGATAGCGGGTTATGAATGCATGTTATCTTTCTCAGTGACATGAATGCAAATCAACCATGAAATGCAAAGTAGGGGTTGTATTTTACTTAGGCTCTTGAAATTGTGTAACTTAGTTCCTGTTAATTATGCAGTGTAGCACTGAGAAGTCAGACTCGTACTCCTTTTTTTGTCCTAAGAAAAATTAATTTAAATATTAAAAACCCCTAGTATTTGTAAATTTTTCATCTGCTAGTAGGGCTGTGGAATTTCTTGGGGTATGTTGTGTGTGGAAATTAATGCACGTTTCTGACCGAAGATGGTGTTTACTGAAAGCATTTTGGTTGGTAGAGTGCTGTAAGTGATTGCTGTAAGAGGACTTGTGGACATGCACCCTTCAGCAGAAACAAAGTCCACGTCAGATAGTTATTTGTGTATCATTAAACAAAGAATTAGAATCTGCGCAGAGTTTGCGCTTGATGGAGATAATCTCAAAATCAGATAGACTGTAACAAAACGAGCGGTGTTAGGAGGGGAGAAAAAAATACTTGGGGAACTTGTTTGATAAGCGGTGTCTTCACTTTGCATTTCTTGGATTTGAGCTTTTTTTTGTACTGTAAAAATCACTCTGGAGAGGTAATATGTACTCAAACCAAAATATGCCTGCAATTTCAATTTTGTATCAATAAAGTTTTGAGGGAATTAGTTACCAAAGTGGTTAACGTGGCATACTTGAATGATCGACATACCAAGTAGAAGTATCATTTGTTTTTCTAAGTAATGTTCTAATTCATTATGTTCATGCATAAGGTTCTGAGTAGTATTCATAAACGAATAATATGTTGTTAGGTTTCTTGTATCATTAAAACAGCTTTATGAACAATATTATTATCTTCTTAATTTGAAAAGTGGTTTCTGTTTCAGTTTATCATCATAGGTGTAATCAGTTCACAAATATGGCTTGCATGTTCTGGAGGTTGCTGCTCTTTTTTCCTTTTTGTTACAAATACACTATGTTGCTGAATAAGTGTCAAATTGGAAGAAGTGGTCAAACATTTTTTTTCCAAGCAAATTCTGTTGAGGTCTACTTACTCAGACTTTCCCAGACTTACCACTTGTTTATCAGCTTAATTCTAGAGCCTAAGCTTGCTCTGCAAAGCAAGGTTCCTGCAGCGTTTTACACGCGTAGGTCAGTACTTGGGACCTGTTTCATTCAGCTGTGCTAAAGCATGAGATGCAGTTTTACTGTGGCTATTAGAATGCTCTGCTTTGTGTAGCAAGTTCTGAAAAGTTAAAGCATTTATTTCCATTCTCCCACAGTCATAGCAGATGAATAAAACTCAGGCTAGTGATGGAGGTGAAACTAAATCTTGTGATATCACTTGCACAAGGACTGCTGCCCTTCTAACAAGACTGCTTACCACAATTATTGTATTCTTACTGCCTTATATGACACAATGAGCTTTCCTTGGAAATAAAGGCCACATAGCAAGGCAAAGCAACTACATGTTAATTATATTGGACTGGCTCCCTGTTCAGTCCTAAAGATGTGGTGTGGGTGTTTGTTTTTCCAAGCCATCCTTGGCTTACTTTCTACTGGTTTTATGCAAAGGCTGAGAACAGAAATCCTGAAGCCGATTGTGAGTGTAGTTTTTGTAAGGCATTTGATGGGATTCTTTGGAAGGATATTCTTCCTTTTGTGCTGGAGAAGGAATTTGCCTGCTGCTAAAAGTGCCAATTTATTTAATGGAAAACTCAGCTACTTTGCAAAAGTTTTACCAGAGACAGATGCTTGTTCCTAGTACTTGATACAGAGAAATTTTATTTGGAATCAGTCTAAAAGTGATCTTTAAGACAGCCCATTGTCCTATAGCTGAAACTGTCTACCTAGTGCCTTTAAGGCTTTGTTCTCCTTTGCTTAATAAATCATTGCTCAAAAGAAATAAACCTTCCTTCTGACAGAACTTGTTTTTAGTGCCATGTATTTTCCGAGAGCAGAAATTGACGATGTATTTTAAGATCTCTCAAATAATTATGGCTTTAATATTTTGGATGTTACAAGTATTGTTTTATAGATTGTTCAGCTCAATCCTGTATGCTGTTCTTTTCCCCAGACAGTTGTTGCAGTTAAACAATGATGACTCTCTGACTTGTGTTTCAGAAAAAAAACCCCAACATGTAATACCATCTTTCAGAAGTGATTTTTTTGTGTTTGCTTGTTTAAGCCCTTAAGTGCTAATTCAGGCATTCATGTCCCCCAAAATTTGTTGTCCTAATATGGCTTTAAAAGAGGAATATTTTTAATTAAAATTACTAAAAAAAAACCCTCCTAAGTGATCTGGTTTTACTCTGTAGTCGTCTTTTTAAAGAAGTGTCGACATGAGAATGTGGCTTATTGGTTGTCTCCATCTACTGGCAGAATGGAAGTGTGTTTTACTTGGCTGACCTTTCATGGAATTCAGAGATCAGAAAATGAGAAAAATTATACTAAACTTTTATGCAGACTTACTCAAATTGGGATTAGTGAATGAAAAAGAACAATTGTTTTCTAAATAATTAGTTAATTCCAACAACAGTAATCAAATACTTGGAAAGCTGAGTGTTTATTGTATTGCATGCTCTTCAATTTGATATCCTCCTTATGAGCCAGATCTGCAATGGTACATAGCTGCTGAATAGTTTTGTGTGACTTGGCCTTTTACGATTTTTAAAATTGAAAAGAAATGCATATATGGCTTGCCTGCTCTCATTTACGTTTCTACTATTTTTACATTTCAAATGTAATTACGAACACAGCACTAGTTTTTACCTGTACTCTACTAAATAATGGGCTGAGTGAAGTTGTCTGTCATTAAATTATAAAAAAATAGTTAGAGAGAATATAATTGTAGAGGTGACATTAGATATTTGTATTTGGGTTACTATTTAAAAACAAACAAACACACAAACCCAAAAACTGAAAGGGCTCTTTCCCTTGCTGTGGGCCTTTGCTTCTTCAGTGAACTGAATCAAAACAAACTTGTGCTGGCTACTGTCATATTGGTACCAGAATTACTTTATTTAGCCTTTTAGTGTGGTGCACAAGTATAGCTATTCTATAATGAAACAAAACTTCCTTTTCTAATCCCTTGTTGCCTTGGTTCTGTTGTAAACATTGAAGGGTCAGCATAGTGTAAAAAATTCCTGCTATAGGTAGAATTCTGAATTCACACTTTAGAAGAGGTGTTTCTAATAAGCTGCACTTTGGAATTGAGAACTCTTTTTTTTTTTATTTCCAGTATTTGGAATTTGTTCAGGGTCTGGTTATTTCTATACAGGAACTTGAGGCTTTAATTTTTAACAATGAATAGCAATATTTTGATTCTGTTCTTTCTACACCACTCCTAAACCCCAAATTAGTACATTTACAGGTGTGATGAGAAAGCTGTGTGACATTAAAATGACCTCATCAAGAAATTGCACTCTCTCATTTGTGAACTGATTATACGCTGGTGATAGTGAAACAGATGTTTGTATTGAAAATTCTATCATTGCAAAGCAGGTACAAAAGAGGAATCGGAACCCAGGGTGACATTGACTGGGGTTTGTATCATTCTCGGCATGGTTGCCCTTTTCTTATGAGAGGTTCCTGGGAAAGAGAAGGGAGGATGAAAATGGAAGTAAGTAAAAGCCATTCTAGGTGTATAGATGGAGGCAGCTCGTATCGAGGAAGCTGGTTGTCTCTGTGTACACACACACACTGCACGGTCTGCACCAGTCAGAAAAAGGTTGAACAGGAGAGGTGCACTTAGCCTCTCTACTCTTCCATCAGAGCACTTTGTGATTAAATGCAATATCCAGTTGCATGATTGATAGGTATTTACCGTTTCACAGATAAATATTTGGAGAAGTCCTGCCACAATCTTCAGCAATTTAAAAAAAATTTTTTTAACGCCACGTATAGTGGGAATTGCACACACACACACCATTAGTGTGTGTCAGTTGCCAATTTGAAATCCCTGTAAAAATACATTATCCTTAATCTCTGTAAAAGTAAGACTTCTGATTTTGTTTACGTACAAATCAAAACCAAGGAGCTGTCCTTTGTCCAAATCTGGGAAACACTTACTTTTGCAAGCACAACTCAAAGAAAAAGGAAATTCTATTTGCTCTGATAGTGAGTAAATTTTTCACAAAAATACTAGGCATTGTGTCAGCTAACCTACTGTGCGAAATAACTGATGGACTTATCAGTGCCAGTGTGTAAACTTGTATATTTTAAGGCAAGCAATTCTTTGCTGTGATGGAAATGATTGACTTACTTACTTGGGTCAGCGGGGGGGGCAGAAGAGAGATGATAGTTCACAGAATAACCTGTGAACTTTCACCCCTCTATATGGAAACTTGTTTCAGGGTCAAATCCTTGTAGCTGCCTTCTTGCCACGGTCAATGCCAGCCCTACTATTCACAACACTGCGGCCATCGAGGCCTAGGTACGTAAACATTTAAGGAGTTTTTAAAGTTCTTTACATCAAAACAGATTTAAAAAATTTCTGTTTGTAAGCTTTCACCATTTAACAACTATTATGTTAATGATGATTTGAAAGAATGCGAAGACTACTGCTGCTAAACTGTGTGGCTAAGCGCCTTTTTTTCCTTTAAATAAAAATGTTTCATGTGGATTTTCAGAGTAGAATGTGCAACTGCTGTGTAATAAAATGGGGAAACTTTTTTTAATTTAAAATATGCCTAAACACTATGTGAATGTCATTACTAAATGTCCTTGTATTTTGTTCAATAACTAGGTACACTTGGCACACTTGCTGCCAGTTAAACAGTTAACACTGCCTCCTTTCACAAGATGAGAAGAGATGCATTGGAACCAAAGTAGCGTGTTTAAAACTGGACGGTTATCATTTTATTAAATACATATGTCTGAAAACGGGTCACTTGCCACTTTTCAATTGCATTAGAATTTTCTTAAGTTGTTCTTTTTTGAAAATCCTGATTTGTGTCTCGTGTCCGCGTGAATTCTGGTTTATACAAAATGTTAATGAATATAAAGCTGAGGTGTATTATTTTGAATTGAGTCTGTGAAAAGTTGTTAGAAACATTTTTTGGAAGCTTCCACTTATTTTTTAAAATCTCAGTGCTAACTTTAGGACCTGTTTTACTTTTCTTTTTCTGGATAGGATCAGTTCTTAAGAGCAGCCCCTGTAACTGGAGGAATGGGAGCTCAGCTGATGAGAAAAATGGGCTGGAGAGAAGGAGAAGGGCTTGGAAAAAACAAAGAGGGCAGCGTTGAGCCTATTATGGTCGATTTTAAGACGGATCGAAAAGGTAAGCCCTTCCTGAAACATCAGTGTAAACTTCTCATCTCTGTTTTGGAGACAGGCAAATTAACTTTGGAGTAGGAAGCTTTTCCTGGGTACAGCTTCACTGTAAAAATTAACAGAATTACGTGGATGATTTTGGTACTGGTTTTTCAGGCCTCGGATTACGTGTATAGGCTTCCTGCTGCCTTTGAATTCTTCCAGGTGTTCTTTAACTTTCCCTAACCTTCACCTTCCATTTAAAAAAGTGCCTCTCTGGGGTTCTTAAATTAGGGATGTGCTTCAGTTGGATGTATGGAGAAGGCTTGGACAGGGAAATTAATTGTGCCCTTGTGATTGTCCAGAGAAAAGCCATTGTGGTTGGTGCAGAGAAAACAGCTGACACAGGAATGGGGCAGGATAGAAGATTGTATAGTTTGGTCACTTTTAAACTGGGGTGAAGGACAGAAGTGAGAGCTACAGAGTTGAGTTACTGCTGCCTTTCAGCTGAAGTCCTGACATGAGTAGACTGTCTGTACTGATGTTTTTAGGTCTTCCAGATGGATTTTGCTTTCTTTTTCATCTGTCTGATCTCTCTGCTGTTCCATCCTCTAGTCTCATCCTCCTGCAGGCACCTCTGCTTAGTTACAGTGATGTTTCCCTGCTTGTTTTCAAAGTTGGCTTTAGCAGTCTTTCCTCCTCTTCTTCATGTAGTCCATGGCCACAGGTGGAGAACTGTTGCACTTGTCTCATTGGATTCAAAAGAACTATCCTTTTTATTTACAGGCAGCATGTGCTGCTGCTTAAGCTGCCTGGTGATGTGTTTTGTATGATTTGCCATCTCACCAGCATATTCAGCAAGAGTTCTGTTTTCGAAGTGAATGTTTATGAAAATTTTTCATCTAAAATACCTACACAAGTTGTAACCATTTAAAATAAAAGATGCAGAACTTCAGCAGTCAGGATTTATGATTTAATTGTTCTGCGATGCATGTTACTAAAATAAGCAATGTAACGCTGACTGCAGGAAAACAATTTTTTACTGTTGTTCTCCTAAGTATTTTTTTCAACTGAGAACCCTTACTATATTAAATACATCACATCTAATATTAAAGCATGAAAATAATTTGAATTATGGGTTTGTGTTAGCTTTTGTCATTGCTCATAATTGAACTCAGAAGGAAAAAAAAATGCAAATGTTTTGAAGTTTATTTGCAGAGATGCTGTTAGAGTTGGAGGAACCTCAAAGTGTCAAAATTGCTAGTTCTCAATACAGAGATAGTACAGTACTGCTCAAGTGACCAAGCTAGCTGTGAAAACATAATTTAAACATTAATAATTTAAAGTGCAAAGAGGTAGAAAATGAGAAAGCAAGCCTGCATTATGAAAATATCCGTTGTTTTTAAATTCTGAAGACGTCCTAGCAGCATAACACAATTTTATAAACAGAAGTGCAACAGTCTCAGAAGTACAGAACACTATAATCCAGACATCTTCATTTTATACAAACAATGACTGAGCTTTCTTTTAATCTGTTTTTCTTCTGTGCAACCTTACTGTTTAAAGAAAGGAGAGAAAAAAAAAAAAAAGATACCTGGTGACAGAGGGATTGCCAAGAAAATATTTGAAAAGTATTTTGTTAATGTTACTTAGTTACTGTGATCTGTGTAGATGTTGTCTTGTAAAGTTCTCACTGCTGGTAAGAGTTCCTTCCATTTAGGTTGATTAACATCAGTCAGAGGGAAGAAATTGAAAACAGTCAGTTTCGGTGGTATTTTCTCAAGCAGCCTGATTAACATAGTGATGGATTTTTGTGGTGAGGAGGCAAGAGTTAGCTCTGTCTGTTAAATTGCCTACTTCTTGTCATGCAGTAGGAAAGAGGCAGTATTGCTGCACAGCCTGTGAATGTTTTGAACACGAAAAACATTTTGATGATACACAGCTGTGGTGCAGCTCAAGTTTCCAGTTCTAGAAGTGTGCCCCAGGATCCTCAGGTGGTTTCCAATATAAATTTCCTTAATGCCTGCAGAATTTGATACTGAAGTTTGAAGCATTAAGGCCTGAGACAGGATCAGGTCCTCATGGTGCTGGGTGTTCTGTAACAGATAGTTTGCTCTCTCTGCTTCCAAATGCTCGGTCTTCAGTAACATTTAAAAATGCTGGATGGAGTTAAGGATGCCTCTTCCTGGCATGTGATAGATTAATCTGAAAATACCGATAACCTTAGTGGTGGTCGGGCCTTGCTTTTATTTCATGGTTTTAAAATATTTCATTATTATTATATATGCAATCATATGTGATATTTCCACAAAAAAATCTAAAGGCGTTGTGTGTTGATAAGGAATACTTTCTAATGTTGAGCCAACCAAGTCTATAATACGGGACGAGACCTTGCATTGTGAAGAGGCAGCATGTGTCACACTTTACAAAGAAGCAACTGAGCAGTGGTTATACATTTATGATGAGTAGCAGAAAATCTTCAAACATTAGTGGTCTTTGATGCTTAAATGTATAAAAAGTCTCTTTTTTTTTTTTAAAGGTTTGTGTAGACGTCTAAAGAAAAGTCTGAAATTTTTAAAAGTAGTCTGTCTGTTATGAAGTAACCTATTTTTGTTTTATAAGATGTTTTTAGCACGTTTTAGAATGTATCCCCCAAATAAGACATTATTTGTAGATACAGGAACAAGCAGTTTGCTAAGGAGTTGCTCAGGAGGCTGCATTAAGACATGAACCAGAAGGCTGCCTGCCTTTGCCGTAGCTTTCCTTATACCATGTTTTTTCCAGGCCCTGAGTGAGATCTGTAGTTCTCTCACAGACAGTATTGAAACCAAAGCCTTCTTGAGCTTTGCTGTCAGCCAGTAGATTGTTGGTTGTCTGTGTTCAGAGAAGCTTGGTCCATCAACAGAACTTACTGGAATCTCTTGCAGCTTTTTTGAAAATCCCTCTTGAGGTACCAGGGACAACATGTTGAAGACAAGTGTCAGTGACTTAAAGTGAGGGAGACACAGGAGTAATGAGGAGAATGACATAAGAGGTTTTTTTTCTTTGGTGGAGATATTTTGGTTTTTTGGATATAAACAGCTGTACAGAAAAAGAAATGTTGTTTCAATGGTTGTCGTCTATGAGGGTTTCATGCCACTTGAAAAGTCCCTACTTAGGAGCTGCATGAATATTAGGATGAAAATCTGGTAAGGAGGGAAGGATTTTCTTCTAAAGCAAAACAAAAATGCCAGCCAAAAAAAGCTGAAGGAACAGGAAGAAACTGGAAACAATTGCAGTGTCTCCCTGTATTTATTCACCAAAACCAGGAACAGGAACAAATTGAGGTAAGAAATGAAGTAATATTGAAGGATTGAAGTCAAGAGAAATTCTGAAAAAAAGGTCAAGTAATTTGTTTACATGCATTTAAGCGCAAAATGAATGGAAAGAAACTTGAATCACTTCATAAGCATGGATGGCATGGTTACTGGAATTTGATAGGTTTTTGGCAATTGTTACATTTTGTTTCTTACTCTTGTAAGAATTTAAGAAGAAGAATGTTTGGCTTCCCTGTTTCACAGTGACTTCCACTGGAACTTGTGCTGTTTGTATTGCCCTTGAGGCCCAGATGCCTCCTTCTCTGCTACTTTATATTCAGGTGTGATTGAAATCCCAGGAATTGGGCTGTGAACTTGCACATAAAGGATAAATATTTGAATACCTTTAAATAAAGAGAGCACATGTTATAAGAACACCACTGTGTTATTCGTATCATAAAAGGACATACTAGGTACACTTCCTGCTGTTTAATGGAAATATTTCAAATGCTTAGTGTGTTAGAGGAAAACTGTCAGGATAGTGGATGTCTTTTGGGTTACACAAAACAAATCCAGAATGAGAGTATGTTTTTAAGTTTACCTCTTGTTCTGTGTTTCTCCAAAGAGGGCACAGAAAACCAGGTGTTCCCTGACTTGCATAACACTACTCAAAGTTTTCTACTAGCTGGCATGTTAAGAGTCTTACTAGAGCAGTTGAGAAGAATGTTCTGTGTAGTCTGGAGGGAAAAAAATGCTGGATTAAAGGGAGGTTTGAAAGAATTCTGAAAAGACAGTTGTACGTTGTCATCAGGTTTCATCACCTCTGATACATGTTACTGCTTTACTGGTGAGAATACAGAAATCGTGTGGAAATCATAAATGTAAGCTTTATTGTGTTTTGTTTAGGGCTTGTTGCTGTGGGAGAAAAGGCACAAAAGAGATCTGGACATTATGTTGTGATGAAGGATCTTTCAGGTGAGATTCTTACTTGTCTATAAAAAAGCTCATTTTAAATGATTGCTTTGATAGCACCATTGAAATTTCAAATACATTTTATCTTCAAGGTAAACACCCAGTTTCTGCATTGATGGAGATCTGTAACAAAAGAAGATGGACACCACCTGAATTTGTGTTGGTGGATGATAGTGGGCCTGATCATCGCAAACATTTTATCTTTAAGGTGCGTTTGAATTTCCTTGTTCGCTGTTGGTTTCTCTGTTAAAAGGTGATTTAATTACCTGTCTATATTTATGTATTCCAGAGGTGGCTGAGTACTACTAAGCAGTGCCTTGATGCTAAAATTTAGAAGTCCTGTTTCTGTAAAGGCCAAATCAGATCTCTGAAGCACATTAACCTGTCAGTCCGTCAAGAAACACACTATTCCACTTCTTACTAAAATTATTAGCCTATGCGGTATCATATTCTTGCTGTTTACTTGCAGGTGTGGTGTTAAGTCTTACTGTTGTAAAGGTAGTGAGCAGGATTTAGTTATTTTTGTCTTTCAGTTATCCTACGATATAGGCTTGCTTTTTCATGTAGTAATTTGTATTAGCACAGTTACAACTTGTAAATGGTTGTGTTTATAGACCAGAAGTGGACTTTGTCTATCCCTGCAGCAGAATTACACAGAGAATGTGCTCAAAGGAGCGATATAGTGCTGCCTTGAAACAGAAGGGAAGAAGCACTTTCTAACGCTTTCCTTTTTTTCCCCCCCTTCCCTTCTTTCACAAACAGGTGAGAGTGAATGGAAATGAATACAGGCCTACTTTTGCCAGCCTTAATAAGAAGCATGCTAAAGCCACAGCAGCAACTGCGGCTCTCCAAGCGATGGGACTTGTACCAAAGGAAAGCATGGTTAATACCACCATGTTTAGGAGTGCCTCACACCGCTAGATATTGTTTTTTATATTGACATTATTTCAGATAATTTTACTCTGCACAAAAATGGTATTTGCCCTTTCATGTTGTAAATACATTGGCGATTCCCACGTTGTAAAAACTGTACAGACACCTTCAGGTTTTTCTTTTGTACCATCAAAATGTATTTAAATCATACTTAGTTTTTGGTATGTTTATATTGTTTACATTAGTGATGTAATTATTTCTTAAATGACTAAATCAGACGACAGACTCTGGAGGCATCAGTAATCTTAAACCCTTGTTTTAAGACTCATGCAATTTCTCTTCAATATGGGATGTTAACACTTTCATACTGTTTTGTACTATGCTGCAGTTTTCCCTGGTCTCGGTAAAGCTACTCGTGCGCTTTTGCCGGCAGCTGGCGAAAGGTCACGCAGCTTATTACCTTAGTCCAGTTGAGGCTGGCGTGTACTGCTGGACAGATACTGGGCCCAGTACTGGGACCCCCGGGAGGAAGCGCGCAGCGGTAGCCCTGTTGTACAGCGCTAACGCTGCCGCTTCTCTTTGCGTTTTGTCGGGGGGTTTAACTCCGTGACGCACCGCGCCTGGCCATACAGCCCGTGCTCCGGGACAGACGTGATTAGGCAAAAGACTTGGCATTAAAAGGGATGGCAGAAAGTCCAGCAATGGAACCCGCGAGACTTGCCACGTACAGGTGATTCTCCCTGCATGTTCTGAGAAGGGAGATGATGGAGTTGTCTGTTCCAAACAACACACTGCCTGATGTTGATTGTATGAATTTGTGGTTAATGTGACTTTTAAACTCTAACAAATCTACAACTGGATTCGGGGGGCGGGGAGGGGATAGAATGATGCTTAAATTGTTGTACCCAACTTGGTCAATAAAGCAGCACAAGTTCATAATCTTAATCACTGGTCAGTAAACAGTAATTAAAGTGTATGCCAAAACAACTTCTTGAAGAAACGCACAGTATAAAAGTACGCTTTATGAAGATTATCAACAGCTGTTAAGGTTGCAGAATCAGTTGTAGTCATTTTTGGTTGCTTTGGACTATTACCAAATTAACTCCTTGGGCTTAAATTTTCCGTAATGGTACTCTACCCTCAAGGAGACAGCCTGATCCAGAGTCTTGGCAGTTTGACAAGGAAGAGGATGTGGAAAGCTTTTCCTTTTTTTTTTTTTAATTATTTTTTTTTAATGTAAGAAGTATTAGTAGTTTAGCTATGTGCACTTTTTGAATTGGAAAGGGCATTGTACATCTCTTGCCAGATCTGACTGAGTTATGAGCAGATTGCCAGGATTTACAGACTCTAGTAGTTCAGATGTTTATTTTTGGAAAAGTCTTTTTGAGGTCTCCTTGTATTGCATCTACTGACCAGAGCTTTGTCTGGGACAGGAACAAAACACAGTTTGTACACAATAAGGCTGCGCTCAGGCCTGAAGTGAATAACTTTGCAACGGTGGTAGGGACGTGGAGCTGAAGAATTACTAGTACGTCTTCTTCCACCAAGTCAGGTGATTTGTGTGTATTCTGTCAACTGTTATGGAACAAGGTGTCTTTCTTTGCCCTAAAGGGACAAGGATCAATGTCTCATGTTGTGTACAGCAGAGAAATGGTATTTGGTTCTGCGCCACATGCTTTCGAGAAATAAAGCCCCTTATTAGTCTGTCAAAGCGCTCTGAAAATGCATAAGTTAATCTTAATTTTCATGGACGTAGTTGTCTTTAATTAAACTTTTTTCCCTTTGGCTTCTCGCCTTCAGTCTCTGACTAAATATTTGAAGATCTTGCCTCATTTGCTGAACTAGTTGAAAGGTGTGTGTAAAAGAAAAAAAAAGTAAATACGATGGTACAGCAACGGAAAGATGTGCTGCGGGAGAACTGGATGTTGTATCTGTCTTAGCTGAAGTCTGGTTTTTTGATCTATGACTTGAAGTAATTAACTTGGGATGTGGGAGCGACTCCTAATCCGACTTCTGTTCAAATGTCCAACAGAGCTGAAACATCAGAGATGTTGATCATTCTATTTAGTCCGTGGTGTCTGCTGGTTTCACAGCTGTACAGTATCAAATCTGGGAACATACCATCTCTTGTACTTGTCATTTTGTTCTTTTTTGGGTCTATATTACCCACATGTAATGTAAAGATACATGTTATCTCGCAGCAGCAATGAACAGGAGTTCAGTCCCATTGAAGACTCAATTTAAAAAATAACTACTTAGGCAAATTCTGGATTTCATGCCTTAAAGACGTGGTACTGTATGTGGATTTAACCTTTGGTCTTAATGAAGACTTAAAGAAAAAGAAAACAATTAAGGTCTGTAATGCCCTAATTATGACACTTCTTGATTTGGAGGTTTCTGTTCTAGTTTAATTCTTTGTTGTTTAGGATGATACATGAATCTAAAGCTAGTGCAGCGATGTGCTTCTGTTAAATTTGTACATTTGAATTGGTTTGAGTGTCCTTTGCATGCAGGAATAGATAAGTAGTGTTATATTAAAAAGAACAACTAGGAAACACTCTCTTGGAACCTGGTTATTTATGCAGCATTTTAGCTGTCTTAAAGGTGAACAGTGTGTGACCCCTGCTGATGATCTCTTTGGCTGTTGGGTTTCCTCTTCCTGCAGAATTACTTTCCTAGAAGTAACCCTGCTAAAAGCTGTTCTGACTTCCCTGTGACGGGGAGCATTTTGAAACGCGTGCCTAAAAACTTGCAGCCAGCTTCCACCAATTTCTTGGCAGTCTTCTGCTTTGTAGATTGTAAATACCTAAGGCTGGAGGAGCAGGAAAGTGAAGTTCGTATGCCTTGGAAAATTCGAAATTGCCTCTTAACAACAATATGAAGTCTTAACTGCTATGGTCCGTAGCGCTCTCAAACAAATCATAGTTGTGGTGAAAATTCACCCATTTGGGCAGGTTAAATAAATCAATCTTGCTGCTCCACAAGCGTCTGGAATGGCGGCAGCATTTGCTGAAAATGCCTGTAGGTGGGAGAGCAGCAGAGTGTTGTCGTGTAACGCTGCGGCTTTTATAGGGAAAGTTCCTTGGAGCCAAGTGTGCGTCAAGAACAGCACTGAATCCCAGAGCTGCAAGGAACTGGAATATGCTGCTGAAATTACCGACAACGCTGTGATTTAAACCCCACAGTTTGCAGTGCAAGGAGAAGCAACAGCTTGGGTAACAATGCGAAGCATATGATAAAGAATGTGGTGGTAAATATTTGAAATTGCACAGTTGTAGACTACAAGAAATGTAATTGCAATTCAAATTTTTTTTAATGACTGCAAGATATGAATTGGTGTTAGTGTCTCTCTATAACTCTCACATGTTGGATGTGAAAATATGAAGTGGAACTGAAATTAATAGTAATTATTGTATTTCCTAGAAACAGGCTCAAGTCCACATACCAGAATGGTTATTGGCCTGATTAAAATTGCATTCCCATAGAGGCATGTACAGAATTGCTTTCTCCTGTTGCTTTCAGCACCTTGTTAGATGTTCTCACGTGCCCTGTAAGCAGGGCTGTTCCTGGAGCACACGCTCAGGTGGCGCTGCCTGTTTCCACACTGGGGCTGTGGGCCCTGAGCTCGAGCAGCTTTGGGATGGGCTCACCGTGTGACGGGAGGGGAAGCTGCGCCCTGTTCTGCGCATCAGGATGCAGTCGCTGTGAGAACTGCTGGTAAGGACATACAGGTTGATTTACAGCAGACTGCAAAGCCCCGGGGCAGAGGCTGTGGCTGGTGGAGGCACACAGGCCAGAAAAAAAGACGTTGAGTTAACCGTGACTCTGTTAAAAGTGATGGAAGTGTAGTGAACGCACCGGCTGCTCTAGAAACCCAGTCTTGTATTCCCCATGATGCATTTTCACTCTTGGTGTCTGATACTAATGGAAGGGGAAAACTTGGGTAATCTGCTTCTAGAGTAGTCCTGGAAAAGTGTGAAGATGAATTCAAGTTGGATTGTACTGCCCTGAACTCCACCAGAAATGGAGTATTTGACATTATCAAAGTATTTAATATTCCAAGGTGCCTTTTTCCATAATGAGAGACACTTTATCTAGGTTTTTCTAGAGGTTGTCTTGTTCCGTGTAGTTACTGTAAAGAAACAAATGTAAACAAAGTATTCCTGTGTAATTCTACACGTGCTCTATTACCGGGGTAGGTTACTTGTAGTGGTGTCAATGTAAAGTAACTGGAAGGTACAGGAAGCCTTTACCATGCCTCAATGTGCAGGAGCTTCTTTATGTACCCACATTTTTAAGTTGACAGGCTCTTTCCTCAAGTACAACCTGGCTGTAGTCTAATGTTACTGTTTCAGGGTCACAGATCCTGAGGTGGGGAGCAGGACCACGCTGTAGTAAGGGGTGAGGTTAGCTGACCTTGGGGCGTGAGCACTGCTTCATTTTCTGTGCACAGTTGCAATAGAAATCTTCCCGGAGTGCACAAGCATGACAGTAGTCTACATATTGCTTCAGTATTCTCTGCTGCAGGAGTCTGATCACCTGAGGGATGTGTAAAAAAAGTGACACACATATGCCTCCAAAACAACAGCTTCCACTACCTGAAGTCAAACAGCCTGTGTTAAACCTTTTGATAGACCCTGCTATTGCTATGAACACTGAGTTGGATCAGTACCCCCTGCTGCCTCTCATTTTCTTTGTCTTCCATCAAGGGGTGCAACTTACTGCTCCAACTTGTTCTGGTTCAGGTTATCATTCATACAAATTGCTTTTTAAAAGTCTAGCTCATTTTAACATAAGTGGGTATGGGAATACAAGACAGCTGGGCTGAGCAGTTCTGAGGAAGTTTAACCTTTTAATCTGAGCTGCAGCCAGAACTCTCTGCTTCTGTCCATCTTTCATCTTTGTCGAGTTCAGAGCCGACACTAAACCAAGACATGCAACACAGCAAGGTGTAGCTGTCAAGCTTCTGGCAAGGTGCTGCAAGCAGTCTTGGGTTTTGCCAAGAATCCCACCTGTCCAAAATGGTTATGAGTTGCTGCACAGAAAACCAGAAATTCTGTACTTCAGAATAGAATTTGCATATGCATGAAGAACACAGACCTTCCAGAAGCAATTCAGACAAATAAAATGCATAATCTTATCAAGTTTTATTTTTAAAAAAGCTTTCTAAAACAGAAAAGGAGATGTCGAAGGCCTTTTCCTTAATTTCATTCAGAAGTCCTCTGAAGTGTTTTATGATGGATGACGCGCAATAGTTATCGTCCGTGATGTTCATCTAGATTGTATCCCTCCTGGTACCGCGTAGGCGCTGCCTGTGCAGACCAGAATGACATACAGCAACTGCACACTAGAGAGCGTTCTTTTCTACCTGATGGAACCAGCATGCCTAGGACTTCCAGGTGTAACCATAATCCTTCATTTCCAGAAATCGGATGGAAGATTTTCCCAGTGTTGGACACTGAGTCAGTTGATCCAAAGTCTTCGGATGCAGTCCACACGCAAGAAGATCTTTACATACAGTTTCCTGTGGAAATTCACATGAAGAAGAGAGACATGGAATAGGTATTTCTGTTTGAAATACCTGTAGTTTTTAGTGTTTACTTGTGTACGTCTGGGGAACCCTGGCGAAGCTAGTTTTCCGGATTATTCCATTTCTGAGGGAATGACAAGCCACAAGGACTTCCTAGTGGTGATCACAAGTCATTGGGTTGTATTAAGAGAATACTGTGTCACTCAGTGTCCTATGGTTTGTAATAAAGATATTATTCCTAACAGGAAAGACTGTCTCTGCTAGTTTCCTTACCTTATTTAAGGCAGGGCTTGTATCATCAAGATAAGTGTTAAACACAGCAGTTGGCTCATGGGTGTATAATACAGCGGAGAACGCTCCCCTCTGCGCAGATTTGAGCAGCATGGTCAGTGAATGCAGAGAATGAGGCATGACAGGGCCTACAATCTCCAGACTGAATATCTCCTCATACGCCAAGTGAACCCTGGCTTTGGCATTTATACTTCGAGCCTGAAGACAAGAGCAGACAGGATTAATGACACACCAAATCAAGCCCTAATTTTCATTAACTTTAAAACTGCAGTGCCACAGTCCTATTAAAAGTTCAAAATACTTTAAAATGTTGACAACTTACTGTTCAATTATGATGGTCTTACTGTCTTTGTAACAACTCCCAAGGTGTACCAACTATGGTAATGCAGGAATGCTACACAGCGTTAAGAAAGTTAACTGCAGAAGAACAGTGTGAGCAACTGGTATGGAAGAGGGCTGTGAGCAGCACATCCTTTTGTATCCACCAGTTACCAGCTGGTGAGCCATGGTTCAGAGATGCCCTTGTTGCAAGCAGCTGTGATACTTTGAGACCCCATAAGATCTCAGGAGAATCTTTTAAGAACCATTTTAGTATCTGGGAAATCTGCTTAAGGTCTTCTGTATCAGGATGTGAAGAATGGAAATGCTGGGGTGTCAGTGTAGCAGCACAGATGGCTGTGGATCAAGATGATTTAGGAGGCAGTCTGTATTGCAGTCACAGTGCTAACTCGGGCTGCAGCAACAAAAATTACTCTGCTGTACCTGAGGAAAACTATACAAAGTCATATCTGCTTTACTGAATGCAGAAACAACATTCCTTTCTTAATTGGAAAACAGAGATGGTTGCGTTACTTACTTTGAGCGTTTGCATTGTTCCACCTCGGAAAGCAACAGGGGACAGCAAAGTTGGTGGAAGCCCCGCTTGTGGACCTGCAGCAGCCACCAGGCTCTTACAGTTTATCAAGAAGTTCAGCAAAGTGAATGTGTTTGTTCCTTTCACTAACGCAAGGGATTCAGGTCTGTGATCCATCTGCACCTCGTGCTTCTCCTTACGACTGTAGTGACTGGAGTCAAAGGAAAACCATGAAGAAGCGAAAAGCATCGATGCACCAAAGGAAGAATCAGAGCAGTGCAACTCCAGAAGAAACGTCCCCCCCCCGCCGCCTCCGAACAATCGGGTCATTTAAACAAGGAAAACAAAAAAAAACCCACCAAGCTTTACACTGATTCAGATTTGGTCTTCAAATATTAAACAGCATCTTAAACCTGACTTCTGATTTCATTATTAAAGTTGCAAGACAAAAAGCATTTTCCAGGTCCAATGTCTTACAGCTGGCAAGTCATACCTATGAATTTCACAACTCCTCGTTTTACTATGAATTTTGCTTCAAAGCAAACATAAAACCATATGCATTCAGAGCTCGGACCAGGAGTCGCATCCCCCGACTGTCATCCCCACTTTCGGTGTGTTACTGCGGGGCAGCCTCAGGAAGCCAAAATGAGGTTCCTCTGGGGTAAGAGTCAGGGGGAGCTGCGCTGGACAGTGCAAATGCAAACGGAGCCAGAAGAAGACTCGAGTTAATCAGTCCCTCCGAAACACGTACAGGTCCACAGGAACAGCCGTTCTGGTCTACAGCTGCATCCCTGCTATGCCACACTACTTCCAAGTGTAAACTGAGCCTACATGAACACACCCCCTTTCCTTTAAAAAAAAAAAAAATCTAATGTCTTTCCAGTGAACCTATATGTGAGGTGACACGATCAGATTGTGACCTAACGGATCTTACAAAGTTATGTTAACAATTCACAATGGCTTTTCCTTCAAGAGGAGCATCGAGAAATACTTAGAAGAAACTCAAAAAGACATGCAGAGTCTCTTAATACGCAGTAATGTAAGGATTAGTATTTGGAAATAAGTTCTCAAAAGCTTCCATAAAACTTCAATCTATACCACAACAAGATAACATCTGCAGGGCTTTCCAGCATCATGATGTGCAAGGAAAGGATACAGTTTGATAGAAATAGTATCTGGTTTCTTAACCTTGTCTTGGACTCCCATCTCCTCAAGCCAAGAGAAACTTTCATGCTCATCATCACTTGGATCCGGTTCCCTGGGAAACAGAATCAGTGTTAGGAAGGCAACACTTCCTAAGAAGGTTTTCTAAATAGAATGCGCAGGAGTCCGTAGGTGCCCTTGAATTCTATCATTGTAGAAGACTTATTACATACTCTCCATCTTCCCCGCTGTTGTCCACTTCAAGGCTGTTAGCAACCTCAGTTTCCAAATTCACTTCAGCGTTTTTCTGTTTTCTGGTTCTACCTTCTTCTACCAAAGGTAAAGAAAACTCTATGCCTTGAACGGAGGGCGAAAGAAAGCAATGAATGGTTTTGTAACATGGCTAATGCACTGCATCAGTTATTCAAATCCTAGCAGGACTGGTTTCACCTTACCTTCATTTCTCATGGCTTCCCTTAAACCTCTAGTAGTGGGAGAAATTACTGCTGTGATAACGTCACTTCCCGCAAGACCAGCCGCACGGAACAGGACAGTAAACTGGTAGGTACATACATAGAAGTAGGGACACAGTTTGGCTTTGAGCAGATGGTAGAGAGAAGTAAAGCTAACGGACCTGCAAAATAGAATAAAACAATTCTGTAATTAACTGAAGTTAATTCTTTGCTTTTGACACATGACACTGTATTTGGCTGGGTGGTAGTGACGTGTACTCTGCAGAGGTTTGAGAGCACACCGAATGAACTGAATGATTACCCCGGTTTTCAGACGTGCTCCACGTCTAGGAAGCTGCACTCCTCTGAAATGCAGCCTGTCTGTAGGTGCTGTGCTCTACCTGCATCCTCGCTTTCCAGTATGTGAGTTTACATGAAGCATCAAAGGCAACCAGCTAACAGGATTTATGGAATTCTACCCAAACCAGTAACTAGGGTTGGAGAGAGGCATTTAACACAAGAATGTAGCTTTAGCCTTAAACTTATTTCCTTAGCCTGGTCCTCAAAATAACAAGCATTCTAGCTGGAAGAAAAAAAAAAAAAAAAAAAAAAGCTCTCTCATAGAAATGAAAAGAACTTGTGCATTAATTATAATCCCATTGTCTTAATCGTAATAAATACATCAGTTATTTGGTTCCACTTACCAGTCACTCATTAGCACTTGTTGCAAGGCTTCGTCCTGTGACCAAGGACTGGCCTTCCCAGCTATTCTTCTGTCTGCGCCAATACGAGGGAAGAGCTGCAGCCACGGCACCGAAGGGTGAAGCCAGTAAACGAGGCTTTGCTGAAAGGCACAACGCAGTTCTGTGGACAGTTTTGGTTCCTAGACGTCAAAAAGTACTTTATGAGGACAGTAATACTTTACTTCAGGCAGCACTGCAAATGATGGATTAAAAAAATACTACACTAGATCCTAAAAAGAATCCTGGGCTTGTGAATAAGCCAGACTGAAGAAAGATGGCCAACAACTGGCAACTGGTTCGTGGTTGAAGTTAAATGACCACCTCATCACTGTTTGCCACTGTGGGTACAAGCCACAGATGGAATTAGATTAGTAGTCTAAATGATCCTTATTCTTAAGGCAAATAAGATCAAAACAAGACACAATCAAACTTTCGCTGCCAGCACGTATAAGGAAAAGTGCAAAGGTACGTTCTCCTTTTGGAAGCTGGAGCTTTGAGCTGCCCTCTGAAGCGTTACCTGGATGCTCTGCGGCAAGTTTGTTTCTGTAGCTCTACAATGCTGAGCAAATCCTTGAGCCTCCTCTTGTGCTTTTAAATGTTCTGCCCAGGTAAACGGTTGGGAAGACATAAATAGAAGTCGTGTTTTAATACTCCAGTCTGCAGGAAATTCATGTCTTGGTGAGGAGGGAACTTCGGGTACAGCAACAGGTAAATGAAGGTCCTTAAGAAAATAGAAATAGCATCAGTCAACCCATGGAAAAAGAAAAAAACAACAAACCCGCAACTATGTAGCTACCTAATTATATTTCAGCATGGTTAGGTCTCCTCTCCTGTTGATGTAATACACCCTTCCTGGCAGGCAGACCAGACACGGGACTAGACAGGACTATGGCTAATACATCAAATATCCTGAGTTTAGTAGCCTGTGAAAAGACAAGTTGAACCTGTCGCCTCCTGCATGTTTTTGTCCAATTCAGCGAGTGCAACAGCAAAAATGCCGAGCTCATTTTGAGCCAAAGGAAGTACTCACCTTAAGAGACGTACCTAAACCCTTTGCAGACAGATTTTCTGCATTCGAAGTTATGCAGAGTTTGACTGTTCATTGCTAAATAAAGTCGAAGTTTATACTTAACTGATTATTTTCATCACTAACAGATTCTAATAGAAATATGGCATTATATTGTTCGTAAAAATGCAGAAGAGGGTTTCCATTCACAGGGGTCTTTCCAAAAGTCATAAGCTAGGAACAGATAAAAGGATGAATAATTTTTTAAAAAAAAAGAGAAAACTTAGCCCGAAGTTTATGAAGACAAGAATTTCCATGCTAAAAGTTATTTCATTTTATCCTCTCTTGGTGATTGTAATGTCAAAAGCTTCCCAGAGGTCATTTCTCTCCTCTGCTAAGTTAGTTTGAGCTAAAGTTTCTGAAACCATAACAACGTTAGACATTATCTGCTTGAAATACTCTTTCAAGGACTGGTTTTCAGGTATTCTCTCTAGCCTATGTGCCTGGTCAAGTTTGTTTTTTCCCTCTCTGTAGCTGAATAAAAGACTGCAGGAAATACATCGCTTTGAGAAACATCCGTATCTCAACAAAATACAAAACTAAGAAACAGAAGAATTACAGTTAACATGATAATAAAACTGGAAGAAGACAAAAACCTCTATCAACTAGAACTGCAACAGCAGCGAAGTCAGGCAGAAGGCTGGCATTTAAAAGACTGTCACCGTAACAGTAAACACCAAGGCAATTTAAGAAATTTTCTTGAACGCTGTACATCATTTTATACAGAAATGGGCCACCAAATATTAAACAGTTTCAGCTTTTTTAGTGTACTGAGAACAGCTAAAAATGTTTAAGTACTATGTGCCGTTTCGTACATCGGTGAAGGCGAGGAGGTCGGTTCTTTCAGGGGGCTCTGCTCTCCTGGCGGGCTTATCCTCACAAACAGGCTCTAAAAGCTGAAGAGAAAAGGAGCGTTAAGATGCGGCACAAAATAAGAACCAGGTTGCTAATCAAAAAAAAACCCACAACCTTCCAACAGAACCCTGCAGTGAAATTTCAGCGGCGGTACCGAGCGCGCACGCTGCCGGCAGGGAGGCGCGATGGCTTGGTTTCGGTGCCAGCGGGGTGCCAGGGCCGGCCCCAGCCCCGGGGGCTGGCTGTCCCAGGGACAGCGGGCTCCGGGCCGGGGCTGAGGCCGATGGCCGCTTCTCCCCTCGCCTCTCCGGCGCCGCTTCGCCGCGGGGAGCCGGGGCTCAGCCCTACCTGCCAGAAGGGCGCTGCCGAGGGGGACCCGCGGGGCGGCGGCCGCTGGCCCCGCTCCCGCGGCTGGGGGGTGCCGGCCGCCCGCGGCGCGTTGTCCAGGCTGGAGAAGGGGTTGCGGCGGGCGGGCGCGGAGGGGCCCCGCGGGGCCGCGCCGCAGGGCGGGGGAGCGGCGGCGGGGGGTTCGCTCCTCCGCAGCCTTTTGCGCTTCAGCCGCAGCATCGCTGGCGGCTTCTGGAAGCCGGGCGAGTAGCCGGGGACGGCGGGGGAGGCCATGGCTGCCTGGCGGGAGCCGCTGTCCCCGCTTGGCGCGCAAAGGGGCGGGCTCCGCCCCTGGGCGGCGCTGAGGCACCGCGCCGCCCTGTCCCGCGGGCGTCGGGAGGGGCGCAGGGCTCTGCGGGGCGGCCGGCGGGGCCGGGGCCGCAGAGACACCCCCTCGGTGCGGCTTCCGCCGGGAAATAAAAAACACGTTACTGCTAAAAAAAAAAAAAACCACCAACATAAGTGGATTTCTGAATCCGTTCTGAAACCAGCCTTTCTCCAGTCACGTGTCAAGGAAATTGCCACACGGCTGCACCAGGACAAAAATCACGGGCGAAGATGCTAGAACGGAGTTCCAGTTGTGTGAGATGCGGGACTAAATACACACCGTGTGTATTCGGGTTAGAAAACTAGTTTTGATTGTGATCTGTGGCCCCGGCTGTGGCCCTCACTGCAGTATTTTACTTAGGACTGTATTGCAGAACGGCACCCATCCCCTCACCACCAAAAAACGGGCAGTACTTCTCAGCCCATGCGTAGACAGATGATCCTTTCCAACATACAGCTCTGAAGGCCATTAAATAAAACAACAGTGGATTATAAAACTAATACAGACACAAAACTGGCTTTGAAGACACGTCGCTGCCCTTAACCACAATCTACACGTTATCCATACGTCCCTGGCTGCACAGGGCTCGAGCTCCCCAGAGCAAGAGCATCCTCGCACAACCCGGGCAAGAGCCGGAGCTGGTGACAGGAGACCCTGGCAGCCTTTGTGGGGCTGCCAGGTCAGCGTATGGGGAGCAGCGAAGCACATGAGACTTTTCTTGTCAAAGCTACGAAGGAACAGACGAGCACCTAGCAGCCTTTCCCCATGGAGGGGGGGAGCCTGAGCCTCACTCCTGCACTCAAAACTACTTTCTGCTTTCTTCTGTCGGGATGTGCGAAAGAGGAGGCAATTCTTCGCGAGACTCTAAAGCATTATTAAAGAGCATTTGAAATTGCTGAGATACCTCCATCAACTAAATGCACCAATAGGCAGCTTCACACCTAAGTACAAAGAGATATTTGCCTCATAACCTGATCCAGCTGAAACACTAAGAAGTGTTCAGCAACAGCTGGACTTAGTGTATTGTACAAGGGATCCAAAAGGCATTTACATATGTAGTTAGGAGTAAGGCATCTATTGACAAAAGATCTACTAAAATTAAAAATGTAATATTAAAATCTGTCTTCTGCAGTTTTGTCAGTGGTTGTTCCTGTTTTATTAAACTCTATTTTTTAACTCTTATTTTCTTTCCTCTGGTTTACTTTATTTTGCAAACATTTAAGCTAAAATGAACAATATCAGGAAAAAAAAAGCAGCTGGGTACAAAGCTTCAGAATAAATGTCTAACAGATGATTTACATGCTTTAGACATGTGTACACATGTGTGTAAAAGCATTACTTGTTTTCAAGGCTGCATTGCATCACAATAAAATAAAATAAGATTTACCCATGCTTTTATATGCTCCCCTTGCATCGCTTATCAAGAACCTACTACAGGTCTGGTGAATGCTAGAAGACAGATTAATCATGGCTCCAGCTGATCTATTTTATCTACTTATTTTATCTACTTTATTTATCTGCTTAAATGTTTCAACTTCTTACATGGCTTTAAAGAGCTAGTGTCCACTGTTTGAACCATCCACACAGTGAAAATGAATAGCACAGCTGAAAAATATTTTTGCTCTGGAATAAGAGCAAGCAGGAAGCCACATGCTTTCAAGAAAGAACAGCAGCTCTGCCCCTGCTGCTGATTTGCAGAGGGTGCACAGTAATGGAGGCTGTTGGATAAACACATTTGAGCTATGCCAGGCGTAGGACTGAGATTAAATGAGAGGAAGTGAAAGTGCACACCATAGGAAGGCCTTACTGGAAAGATATCAAAGATAACCATTACAGTAATGAGATATATAAAGTGCCTCAAACATCTGAATGACATGATTGTATCAGCTTGTGGACTCTAGATTTACTAGGTTTACTGCCTGACTGCCAAAATTTAAAAAAAAAAAAAAAAAAAAAAAATTAGCTGTGGGGGGAACTCTTACTGTCAGTTTAACATCCTTCCCCTCCAGCGTCCTTGGCAATTCTGATGGGTTTGCTTTTCAATTAAATATCAGTTTAAAATGTGGATTAAAGGCTTTAAGTGTACCACAAAGAGTGCTCAGTCTCATTTGCTGTCAAAAGCAAAAGGTAAATATAGAGATGACTATTGGTAGGGACTGGAGAAGGCAGGACTAAAAAAAAACACCTTTTTTTTTTTCTTCTCCCTTTAATTTCTTATGGTTGAAAAACCATGGCAACTGAGTTTGCTTTTAGATGTTACTGACATTTGTAACTGTGGTAGGGCAGACAAGAGATGTATGTCAAGGTGGCCTCTTTAGAAGTTGCTGATGGGAACATTCTGCTCTCAACTGAATAAAAAAACCCCTGAAGTCACAGGAGCTTCAGAGGCCATTTCTGCTGAAGTACAAGATGTTTAAATTCTGGTTACAGAATTATTTGAAAGTGTCCACTAATTTACTTCTCAAACACATTACATTTCTTTATCTTCCACAGGCTTCGAAATCAGGAAATTGTGTGTCAGAACTGGATGACTTGTCTTTTTCTTGCTTGATTCTTCTGAACTATTTCCATAGTAACTTTGGCTTCATACAAGGGGATCGGTTCATCCAGCTGAGGCCTAAAATGAAAGAATCTGTCAGAAATGTCTGGTGAGCATGCTTAGATCAACAGAAATATTGCAGGACTACTGCTACAGACTTTACTTTCACTATGTAAACTTTGCTCCTTATACAAAATGAAAGTTTATAGCTTTGCTGGGATTCACAGAAGGGAAGAACCCTAAAGCAAACACGAAAGAGAAGTTAATTAAAAGATATTCATCTTATGGAGTGGGGAAGTGGTGGTGGTGGTGAGGCTTTTGCTCAACAGCAATACTGTTACCCTGCATTAGAAAGAATCTTCCATTCCCACCTCATTATGGTAACTAGTGAAGCTGTCACTCTTCTCAGAAGAGTATTAGACAGACCTTCTATCTTTCAAAGCCAACACGTGCTCCTCCTAGACCTAGAAAAGAACGTGCTGCCTGTGTTAAATTTTGACATAGTACATGCCACAGCAAAATCATGGGATTTACCAAGTTCTCGTGTTTAGCGTGCTATAGTACAGACAGAAATAGACCATGAACTGCTCCATGTAAACGATGTGAGGCATCTTTTCCTGAGCATCCCAATATACATTTGCAGTACAGTGCTGGCAAAAGTTTTCTAGTATGAATGCTGGATTTTAAAAATAATAATAATTTAAAAAATAAAAAATCACATCTGTCTCACCTGAAAATGTTCCTTGATAATTTCTCCATTATATCTTCTAAGATGGGTATCTAAGAGGACTGTCAAGGTAACAACAAACCTACAGATACATGTTTCCATAATCACGTTTGCTGGCAAGAGCCCTCTATTGATATAAAACCAGCAGGATCAAGGCAAAATGAAAATTAACCTTAATTCCAATCTTTAGGTCAGATCTACGCAGTTGTTTATATATCAGGAACCTCCTTTCCTGAAATAGTATGCAGAAATGAAATATGGAAAGCAGAATTCTGAAAAATAAAGCAAAAGGATTACTATTGACAAATGCAGCCCGCACTAGTACAACATGGATCAATCAGAATGGCAATTGCATTTTTTTGTGCAGAATGACAATGACAGACTTTGGTACCAGTTAGCTATCACAGAATCCTTCCAGTTGGAAGAGGCCCTCAAGATCATGGGGTCCAAATATAACCTAACTCTGGCACTAAACCATGTCCTGAAGAACCTCATCAACACGACTTTTAAACACCTCCAGGGATGGTGACTCCACCACTTCCCTGGGCAGCCTGATCCAATGCCTGACAATCCCTTCCATGAAGAAATGTTTCCTAATATCCAATCTGAACCTCCCCTGGTGCAACTTGAGGCCATCACTCCTCTTGTCCTATCACTTGCTACCTGGGAGAAGAGACCAACACCCTCCATGCTACAACCTCCTTTCAGGTAGCTATAGACAGTGACAAGATCTCCCCTCAGCCTCCTTTTGTCCAGGCTAAACAGCCCCGGTTCCCTCAGCCGCTCCTCAGACTTGTGCTCCAGACCCCTCACCAGCTTCGTCGCCCTCCTCTGCACTCTCTCCAGCACCTCAATGTCTTTCTTATGATGGGGGGCTCAAAACTGAACACAGTATTTAAGGTGAGGCCTCACCAGCACCGAGTACAGGGGGATGATCACTGCCCTGGTCCTGCTGGCCACACTATTCCTGATACAAGCCAGGATGCTCTTGGCCTTTTTGGCCACCTGAGCGCACTGCTGGCACCCCAAGGTCCTTTTCCAGCCACTCTTCCCTGAGCCTGTAGCGCTGCCTGGGGTTGTTGTGACCCAAGTGCAGGACCTGGCACTTAGCCTTGTTAAACCTCATACAATTGGCCTCAGTTCATCGACCTGGCTGGTCCAGATCCCTCTGTATCGCCTTCCTGCCCTCCAGCAGATCAACACTCCCACCCAATTTGGTGTTGTCTGCAAACTTACTAAGGGTGCGCTCAATCCTCTCATCCAGATCATTGATGAAGAGATTAAACAGAACTGGCCCCAATACTGAGCTCTGGGGAACACCACTCGTGACCGGCCACCAACTGGATTTGGCACCATTCTCCACAACTCTTTGGGCCTGGCCAGACATCTCAGGTAAAAATCAAAATAAAGATGGGGACATAGCAGAGCCTGTAAATTCTTAAAGCACCACCACACATCCATAAAGGATCTTTGAGTTGATGACTAACATTCACGACAATGCAACAGATGAGGCTGTATTTAGTCTTCATAGGAAACTAAAAAAAAATAATTTTCCTTCGTTCATTTTAAGAGCAATCTGGTTAATATTTGAAACTCAAGACACTTTAAAAAGCAATCACTAGGCAGTTTCTTCAGATGATATTAATTCCATATGGTCAAGAATTGCACAAGATATGCAGATAAAAAAAAAAGCACATTTTTCCTTTCAACTTCTTAAGCTTGTTGTGATAAAACATGCTGTTGTTATTAAAGATACCTCAGGAGACAAGAGAAGAAATCTTACTGTTTAGTCACCTTACTTTCTTTATGTGGATAACTACTCAATAAGCATTCAACAAAAATTCCAAACTATAAAATGATTCAAGATAACCCACATCCCATAAATATTTCCTTAGTGTGCCTGACCTTGCCTAATCTATTTTGCAGTTCAGTGGGGGAGGGGAGGACTTCCTTGCAGTGTAGTTAGTTGTTTCACAAATATAATGACTTAATCCTCACCCGCCTCTGCTGTTCTGCTAAACTGCAAAAGTGATTCAGCATATCTCATAATCTGCAGTGCAGTACGGAACAGGGAGGGTCCTTAAAGCCATAAACAGACAAACCTTCCATTACAAACCTTCCAAGCGATCCACTGACAACTGCCGTGCTCATAGAAAGCTCAGAGTCCGGCTGTTGACGACCAAATGTAGGTAATGCAAACGAAGGAGGCATTCCTCTTCCCACACCTGCATCTGTGCTTGATAAATTTTATGTATGTAATGTTGCAAATAAAGAAAAGTTTATGAAGCAACAATATTTAAACTTTTACATCTAAAATTGCATTAAGATTTACAGATCATGGATCTACTGCCCAAAAGAACAGGAAAAAACCCCCAAAATGTTATAGGCATAATATAAAAACTTATAGAATCAAATCTTCAATTAATAGGTTCAATCTTGAACCAAAAGGTTGCATTTTCTCCAGGTCTGCTTTCTATTTCAGCACTGCTTTTAATGAAGCATATAGAAATATATATTGAGAAGGAATGCAGAATCTAGTTTAAAACATGAGGGTATGTTATTTTTTAGTTACCCTGTATGCTCAGCTGTGCTGACCTTTAAGCCTGTGGTTACGTGACTGAGTAGAAGAAAATCTATTACTTGGTTTCTCGGTTGTATTTCCATCCACTCATATTACCAGGCAGTATTCAAAACGACCATTGAAAGGATATAGAGATACTTCCCTTGCTGTATATTGGACAAGTTCCATATCTCATCATTCAGAAAGGAGACCGTGGCTCCTTTAAGAAACAAGGAATGGCTGTCTGGAGGATCCAGCTTAAATAAAATGAAGAAAAATGTTATTTAGTTTATTTTCCACTAGAAAAAAATTAAGGTTAAATGGTTATTTTATATTGATGGTTAAAAGAACGAAACTGAACAAAAAAACACCCCTTGCCCATTCTTAAGACGTAGCACACTTGTAATATTTACAGCTTTAAATTATACTTTTCTGTCTTGTCAAACAGTTTAATACCCTGATCCAAACAAAATAGGTCCTTTAAAATTTGTCAGTATACCCAAGCTACTAATAGAACTTACTATCATCTCAGAAAAGTCAGCCCCAAAATTGTCCCAAAGGAAAATATTTATTATTAACACTGTATGCTTCCCATTTTCTGGATGTAAAAGTTTTCTTAAGTGAAAACTGATGCTATTTAACAGTAGGGAACCATTTGGCCATGACAGAAGCTCACAGACACATCCATTTATAAACTCTAGTACAAACTAACTTACTGACACAGTAGCTTTACCTGAAGATTTTTTTCTGTTGTTATCCAGTGTCCCCCAACACCAAGAAGAGTAATGATATCATGCTTATGAGGCAGCAACTGTGATTTTAATGTTGATTCATCTTCATCATTAAATTGTTTCACTGGGGGGGAAGAACAAATTCATTCAAGCTCAGCAGAAAATTCTGTTTGGAATGAAATGCCCATCTCCTCCTGTACTGAAAACCACACATCTTGGATTCTTTACAGTCCTATGTCTTCAGATACAAATGAGTTGCAATATAAGCATATGAATATACACAATGGAAGATGGCTGTCTGGAACAGCACTACAATTACATTATGTTGTTAGTCATATGAGAATATCTGAGAAAGTAGAAGATTTAGGAAATTCAACATTTTTTTAAAATACATTTTAGTGGAACTCTAAGAAGTTCTTAAATTATTTCAGTTGAAACAGTAATTTCAGAGTTTTCAACTATTACGATTGTTTTAGAATATAGGTTGACATTACTGGCGATAATGGCATAATTTTTGTATTAAAATAAGGTAGCATAAACAATGATGACAATGATGTCACAGCTCTACTCTTTGAACATTTTTTTTTTTCCAGTTTTAAGTAAGAGGAAAATTTCACACAAATTTAGCAGATGACTAACAGTATTAGATGCTTCCACTAGAGGGCGATACGAGCAGATCTTAAAGAGATCTTGCTTAAGGAGCTCTATCGAGTAGATACATAAAATAGCATGGCAACAAGCAACTAAATGCAACTGTTCGAGGTAATGCAGCCTTCACCTATATTACTTGGTAATAATAATAAAAAGCCCCCACTAACGGTGCTCTGAAGACCAGATCTTCATTAGTTACATACCGCCAGCATCTAGAACAATATCCACTCCCAGGCCACCTGTTTCTTCCAAGCAGCTTTCTGCCACATCTATCTTTCCATTTGACACATCTATCACTCGAGCTAGAAGGAGCATGACATTTGGTCAATTACAATAAAAAGGTAGAGTTTAGATTCAGAACAGAATAAAACATTTCTAGTTTCCACAAGTGTTACAAGCAAGTTTTCAGCTAAGTAAAAAAAAAAAAAAAAAAAAAAGCCAATAGTTTTTTCATTTGCAATATAGTGCAAGATCAACACCAAAAATATGCATTAGCCTAATGCAGAATGAAAACTCACAAGTCTGTTTGGGCCAAAAAGGATAAAGTATGCTACTAGAAGAATTAGAAATCCTTCTGTATATTAATTCTTTGCTATTTTTCTTTTCCAAAAGTGCCTTCAAAAATATTGAGATCTGGAGCAACCAGTCATGTTATTGAAGCAAAAGAGAGTGGTCAAAAGGCAAGGAGGCACCTTATTTCACATCTCCCAGTTTTCAAATTACCTATCAAATAACCACAGCAGTAATGCTTTGGGAGAGTTTTCCAAGCCTTGCTTTCTTCCCTTACTCTACATAAAACCCACCACCTCTTGCCAGTACCTTGCAGGGCCCTTCTCTTGCTTTCACATCATAGTGGGAAACAAAACCCTCTTCTCTCTGGCATGGAGCCCTGTCTCCCAGCGCAAGTCAGAAGTAAACACGTAAAAATGCAATAAATTCAGTCACTTAGAAGGCACTGACTTAACTTTTCTTATGACTCCAGCAAGTCTTTTAATCTTACTGTATCCATCTTTAAAATAATGCTTACTAACATCATTCCTTATCTCACAGGATGGATAAACTTATTAATACCTTACTTTCTGCATGATGTTGTTAACTTCTAAATGGCTTCTTAGGTCATTAAATAAATACTTAGATGGAAGTATTTACATCTTCTCTTGAAGTATTTCTGAACTGAAAGTCAATAATACTTTTTCTTCTCATATATCTGTGATACCATATGTATAGATGGTTATAAAGATAAACCACAGCATCAGGAATAACAAGGACAGAGAAGTAGCACTTAAGGTTTTTAGTTTTGTTTCACAATTATGAGGTAAACAAACATTTAGAAACTAAATAGGCCAAAGACTTCTTAGCAAAGTGACAATAGATATAACAGCAAATAAATTTGGAGGCACATTTCCAAAGTATAATGGATTAAACTCAAATTTGCGATGTGTACTTACCTACTAAAAGCTGGCGTATGCCTTCTTGAATTTAATTACGGGGGTGAGAAGGAAGGAGAGAAAAAATTGCAAGAAACTGGTCACTAAGACGACAAATACTCAATTAAATGCCTTTTCCCCCTTCCTTCCAATTGAATCTTAAGATGCGTTCAAATTGTTAGGTCAATCATTCAATTTTTTACTGAAGTCAAATTCTATGGCTACAGAGAACACACATGGTCATAATTTAATAAAAGTGTCGCATTAATTTAATCATGATAGTCACATTCCCCATATGCAAATAACACCCCATAATATCCTTTTCTTACAAGTTTCTTTGGTCAAGAAGTTTTTTCTTAGCACAGCAATTTCACATGGTATGAAGCTTCTACAAATAGTTTCACTTTTTGAAAATAATTCTGGTTCAATAGACCCAAAGCCTGACTATCAAAACCAAATGCAATAGTTTAGTTAGGCTATTTTCTGATTTCCATTTAGCAAAAAATGCCAGTTTTGCTACTTATTGTAATATAATAGTTCAAACAGTACTCATCAAAATCCTGTTCAATTTCCTTCCTAGCAAAACACTATAACAATTTCTCTCCACTGTGGAAAAGGCTGAGCAACAAATTACAGTATCATTTCCTATAATCCTTTGTCATTTCCACAAAATTTCCTCACGAAACATTTGTAAATCAGCATAGTTTCTTCTTCTGTGACTTGCCCAACTTCTAAAGTAACATTACTCTGGCAATAAGACTTCAGTTTCTCTTTCACTGTTGGTGAGAAGTAGAAATGCCGATACTTCCACAACCTGCTACCAGAGTTTACTCTCACCCAGTAAGCTGAGCTACAGAGTCACACCAAAGATCTGCTACTTGGTTTATTGAACATGCTCAAGAGAGCCATGAAATCACTGATGAGTTCTTACCAGAAATGTACCCTCTGAAAGCTCAAAATTGGTTTTAAGGAAAAAACCCAAACCAAACCAACCAAAGTAAACCAAAAACCAAAACAAACACCACCACCACCACATCACACACAGAAAAATGGGGTGACCTGTGGAACAGAAAAACATATGTATGTATATATATTTTTCTTCCATTCTCTAACAAAGTCATTCTGTCTCTAGTCTGAAACATGGGCATTGACATTTCAAAATTCATTACAGTCCCCTCCTTCATTATATTATCGTATTTACTCCAAAGATTACTGAAGACATGCAAAGACCCCATTCTGTTAGTCTAAATATGAATCCTTAAACATTAACAGGAACTTCTACTACAGGTACTGGAATAATACTTATTTTTTAAAAGACACAAAAAAACCAAACACACCAGAACAGAGGATTTTTGCTTTCACACTCAAAATCGTTTCTCTTTTTAATGCTTTACGCAGGTTCTCTCTCTTTATTTGAAGTAAACTTGCAATTAAAATCCATCCCCCCCAATGTTTACGTTCCATAAACATTTATTTGCAAAACTGCTAAACTGAACTCCTGTTGTCGAACTCCTGTTGTTGTAAAACAAGCACATACATGAGCAATATAAGTGATGGCCTTTTCACTGCAAGAGATGGTTATTTCAGCCCTTCGATGAAGCAGCTAGTTATGCTACACACTGGTAACACAAACTGCTGCTCATTGATAACCGATAAATTCTCACTAAAATCTAAACAAAAAAAGCCCTACACAAGCACAAAACTGAAAAAGCCTCTACCCATAGACATTCGAGGTCAGGTTACATATAGGTAGCTACGCTTGGGTTTCTTAAGGCATTTATTTTATATTAACATTATATAACTTAAATATACCAGTGAAAAGTAAATATGCCAAGCAACCTGAAGTCATATTCATATGTGCTGACAGGACTATGATAATAAAATTAATTACCAAGTACCTTCTTAGCTGATAAAGTTCTCATATAATTAGTAAAATATATCCATAAAATATTACAAAGTGAAGTTTCAGGTCTTTTGTATTTACTCTTTTGCCCTGAAACAGCTGGCATAACAAACTGCTGCATATCAACAGCATTCACAAAAATGCTTTACGTTCTGATGTCTGTAACATCTATTGTTACATTAAAAAAGACTTCTGGAATAAGAAAAGGAAAAAATAGATTTTTTTTTTTGTGAAGTTGCAAAAAAACCAGAGGCAACATAGACTTCTACAGACATAAGTCTGTGAGGTCTCAGATGAAATTATTACATTCCCAACAAAAAATGTTGTTTACTGTTGAAGATCATTAAGGTCAGGCAGCAAAAACATCTTTCTGCCTGCTGTTGTGCAATAACCTCTGCACAGCTGTCTGCTTCCTGCTGCATGCTCAGTGCTCCAAAGCTACTCCGGGCAGAGCTAAAGACTCACTTGGTAGGCTGGAAGTGAATCACTCCCCAAGACTGCAGATGTGTGTGAACGTGCAGCCCCAGAATGCACACGCACACTGTGTTGTCTCTGTGCTTCCACTGGCAGTTCTCTTCTCAGGAGCCAGAAAGGAATTAAAATTGACAAGAACTCCGTTCTCTCTGCGTCTAAAGAGCAGCTCTCTGGCTTATTTCATCCCTCTACTAGCTTACTATTCTTGAGCCAGCAGGGAGAACACAAGGACAATACTATGTGCACCTGCAAATCAGCAATGACTGTTTTTAGTAAGTCAACAGGAACAAGAAAGTGGATTTGAAAACTGCCCTAATTCTCCATTTGGAAAGCCAATATTGCTAACAATATTACTATGCAAAACAACAAAGGAGAAAGGAGTCCGAGTCAGCGACAGTTAGCCTTGACATTATCTTTTAATCGGATCTCATCTTAACCCATATACATTTTGATCAATGCTACTAATATTTGTAGACATGATAACTGAGCACACAATGCTTTCCCCACAAAGATACTCTTCCAAGAGTCACAGTTACTCTTAGTTCTTTGAATGACAACAACAGTCATACACTGAAAAATAAACTTGGTGATTATACTGGGGCAAGTCTTTGCATTTGGAGGAAGAAGTATTAAACACTAGTTTTAACCTTTTGGTCACTGTACAGCAAAGTTCACAGATTGCAATCACATCGGACTTTGCAATGCCATTTTAAAACTGTCTGAATAAAGAAATATTCTGCTTTCTTCCACTCTGCAGCATTGAAATAAGAAAAAGTTTGATCAGGAAAGATGCTAGTAGCTTTTATCTAGAGTCCTTTTCCCATGGTCCAAATAGCACTGTTATTTTGAGGGAAAAACTCCCAAAAACTTATGTATCAAAGAGAAGAAATGGAAGAAGTCATAGATGAATGCAAGTGTTAATGTCTAATGCAAAGCTTATTTGGAATATAGGAAAACGCAGAGCCTTTGAGCGTCCAGCTACGGTTACGACAGTACTTGAAAGTGAGCTGCCACGCAGCCTGATAAAATAATATTAGAAGTAATTTGAGTCTGATGAATACTGTATCTCAAGTATATGATTACATCTGAACTCTAGCTCAGGTACCTAGATTACATACTGTGATACTGGTGATTTAGTAATGCCGCCTTCTTGTTCATTAAGCAACAGTTTTATAAAATGAAAAGACTTCTCAAATAGTTAGGCCAAAAGCCAGCACTTGAGCACTATTGTGCGAGATGGAAAATACTGACAGTCATCACAACTTAAATGAAAAACAAAAATGCCATTAAATACACCTAAAATATAAATTAAATACCTATGGAAAATATAAATTGAATACGTATGGAGTACAGAATAAATTTTCAAACTATTTAATTAGATTATTTATAAATTTGTATTTCAGTTTTCAGCTACTGACATAAGTCCCTAGACTAAAAACAAACAAACAAACAACAACAACAAAACCCAAAACAATCCCTCCCTCACTCCCTCCCAACCAAAACCCAAACAAACAAACAAAACCAAAAATTCGAGACATTCTTTAGCATAAACTTCACCACTGAAGAATATAACTTACCCACAGGAGGTCTAAGCCTCTCCAGGTACTGCTTATCTTCAAGACTGTATGCAGTAGAGATTACTTTAGCTCCTCTGTGTTGTGCTAACTGAATAGCTATGGTACCAAATGGCTGCGGAAGAAAAAAGGTAGATTTATTTATTTCCAGCAACAATTTGATGCACTTTAAGAAACATTATATTGCAAACGACATTCAGGAGATGTCAGGGAAGTATCCAGACATGAATTTACTCCTCCAATAAAACACATCTGAACCAAGAATGTGAACATTCACAGATCTGTTTCTGTTCCAAATGCGGCCAAAAAAGTATTTTCGTTGACTGGGGAGCTTGGAACAGACTTTTAGGAGTTAACTAGTTCCCCTCTTCAATAAAACAGCTCAGATTCTACTTTAAGTAACACAAGTACCATAACTGCACTTGCAGTTTGCACCTTTAGAGTTGCTTGCTTGTTGAAGGAAGAAGTACTACCAAAGAAAAAGCCCCAGCCACATTTACATTAACGAATGTTGGCCGAGGCAAGCTCCACATCTTCATTAGCAATAAAGATTGCAGTAATGCAAATGAAATTATTTATATCTAAGAGAAGTTAAAAAGCAGTGGTGGGAAAGGAATAAAAAATTAAGGCACTTTCCTCCAGTTATACCCGAGGGCTTAGGGTAAAACTATGTCAATGTAAACCACCACAAAAGAACTACCTCTCTTCACTACCCACACTACACGTAAAGGACTGTATTCTTGGCTCAGTATCTTATGTGGGAGGGACTTTCCTATTAATCCATTCAGTTAAGGGCACTGCCAGGAGTAAAATACAAGGCTTGATATGGTTAGTATGTTGTAAGAAATCCAATTGTTCTGGTGATAAGACAGTTATTTATAGCAGAGGTAATCTTTCTGTTCTGAAATTGTTACTATTTGACAGTTGTTACCTACACTCGCTCCATCCATTACAAGAACAGTTTTTCCAGGAGAGGCTTGGGAAAGGTAGTGTAAAGCTGTGTATGCTCGGAGACCATCACGAACAGTCCCAGCTGCTTCAGCCCAACAAACCTTTTCTGGTTTATGAACTAATTTTGGAGAAAATAAACAAACAAACAAAAAATCAGATGGAGAAAAAAAGCAGCAAGTCCCTGACATTTTATTCAGAATTATTTTTCTATAACATGAATGAAAATTATACAAGTCAAATCACCTACAGGTATAATTATGACCTATTTCACAAAGGCAATACTCCCATGTTGTGACTTATGGCAGTGTTAGGTCAGCTATGTGGAAAACGTAATTGTTATTCCAAGAATAATCAGTTTGCTTCTGCAGCACTCTTATGAGCAAGTTCAAAGACAAATACAGTATTTGAATGGGAAAAAAAGAAAAAGAAACCCACTTCCAGACAGAAATGATCTGAGGCAGCCTCTTATCCTTTTCACAAAGATAATTCCAACACAGAAAATACACAATGCAAGCTCTAGTTCCCAATTTTCTTTCCATATAGATTAAAACCTTTTACTTTGTGATCTGCTGACATAAACAGTATCTGGAGTTTATAACACATTTTAAGAGAGATAAAGATCAATATAACATTATTTGTCATCTGTGTTTTCCATTGTTTCTACCTACAAGATGTTTAAGAGTTTTCCCATTCTATCCACATGCTTAAGAGCCTGGGGAGACTCTGTTAACTAGAAATCGAAAGTTCAAACACAATTTTTAATGTAAGTCATTTACATGATTTAAGGAAGACCTTGATACTAAGCTAGAAAATCATCATAGCCCAGCTGAGAGTCTAGCATAGAACTAAGCGCAATCCTCTTGAAGCACGCTAGAAAGAAAAAAAGACTGTAAAAATTTAGTCTGCCCCTTTAAGCATAAGAATTGATAGTTTAGCCTGAATCAGGGACACTGTAAAACATAAGCAATGTGATCACCTGGGATCATTTATAAGTGTGCTGGAAAAGAATTCTAGGGATCACCACCAGCACCATCACTTTGTCTGCCAGTTGATACTACTTACCACAAAATAAGCTACTGAAGGTAATATAAAATCAGAAATATTTTCTGCCTGTAGTTAATGTAAATAGTGATAAGGCAGTGGCAGACCACAAGATTTCATTTCTGTTGATTTGTACTTTGAAGTGTTAGAAAGAATAAACCTTATTTTTTCATCTCCATGAGGCCATGACTTATTTTGCAAAAACTGTCATAGCTAGTCAGGAAAATTTCATCTTCAAACAAGTCACCATAAATAATACTTGTTTACCTCTCACATATTTTAAAAAACATGGAGAGGATATTTTACCATATCTTATGCAATAAAAGTAAGGACTTTGTTTTGGTATAAACAAATTTAAAGGAGTCACCTCATAACTACACAGGTTGAATTCATGGACAGTCACAGAAACACAATACAAACTAATTTGAGCAAAAGAGTAGCTTGCTCAAAGTTACACAACGAACTGTTAGGAAATTTGGTATTCTACACGTTAAAGCACTCTATGCCCAGAAAGGGGAAACTGGAAACTCACAATCATTGAAAAGAATGTTTCAATACTAGGTTTCCCCTAATCCTCACTCTCTGAACATTCCTTTCTCCAGCTTCTAGTTTGCTATCCCATCACTTAGTCTAGTCACAAATTATATTCCTGGATTAAGTCAAAGCAAGGAAAAAGGCAAATTTTTCCTCATTTAATTTTGTGACAGATGAGGTGAGGAAAAAGTAGAAAGACAACAAAGCAACGAAAAGGGAAGTCAGAGGGAAAAAAAAAAGAAAAAAATGAGTCAGCTTGTGTGGTTTAGGCAAAACATTAACTTGTTAAATGATAATAGCAAAAAAAAAAAAAAAGCCCTTGAAAGTACATAGTATTCAAAGCTGCTATGAACAGGTGGAGTAGACGGAATGTCTGAATGTTCCTATACAAAACAAGTTTGCCCAGAAGTCCAAGTTAATTAGCTCCCTACCAGAAAAGCTAAACTGAAGTCTAAAGATACAGTAAATGTAAATATTGGCAAAATATATGTACTACGTACCCAAATAATGCTCATGAACTAGAATAACTTCACAAAGACCAGACTCTTCAGAATCAAGAGGCAAAATTCCTGAAAAAAATTGAACACAGACCTTTAATTTCAAACAAGCATGCGTTATATCCAAAACAAGCTCCTAATGAAATTGCTAGTCCCACTTGGTCCATGGTTCTGTTCCCTCTTGTCAGGTGTATGACAGCTTAAGAAAACTTCGCAAGATAACAGTCTGTAATTTCTGTGGGCACAGTGCACAAGATGGCTCCAAAGGTGCTCCAAACAGTGTCTTGAGTTGGGGGAGAGGAAGAATGGGGGCATTAGTGAGTGCTTTTTGCTACTGGCACACTTAATTTTTGTCAGGTCATGTCTCAACTCATTTCACACTGCTCTCACTCTGATGAGTGCTCCTGTTTCTACTCTGTCTGGGCCATGGCTAACGAAGAAGAAAACCGAGCTCTCATATTGCAGACAGGCACAGACCAAGTCATACTACAGATACCTCTACTCTTCCATCCTGGTGCCTGTACATGTGTTGTTAAGAAAGACAGCAAAAAAGGGACAGAAAGAAGTAGAGGAAGAACAAGCAAGAATGCATGAGCGTAAGTTTTAAAGAGTTGGAATGGAGAAAAAAACTGAAGAGAAAAAAACCCCACCCATCGAAGACAGAGAAAGCAAACACAGAACAGGCAGAAGAGGGAAAAAAAAAAAATATCCATGCTGGTCATGCTTTTTTCTTCCACTGGCCAAAGAAGGAGATTGATGAACAGTAGGTTCTGACATCTGATCAGTCTTCTGAATACAAGTATCCTCTATGCTTGGTAAAACAATATTTTCTCTCCTCTCCCATCCAAATCTTATCCTCCATTTAGACCAAAGCAAGGGCTTTGGCTTAAAATCCTCAGCAAATTTGGCTGCTATTTCCAGTCTTTCACAATTCCCTTTAAAAATTGGTTACCCTACAAGGCTTGTATACATCTGTGGCTCTCTTGAGGGTTTATCTATGGAATAATAAGTTGAAAGTAGCTATCTACAGCAGCTATTGTGCAATTACAAAATAATGCAAGAAGGGCAAGAATCTCAGAACAGAACACACTGTCTTACAACATCACTATAAGTTCTGTCTTACTTTCATAACTTAAGTCATCCTCCAATCCTTTAATTTAGCATACAAAATATGAACATATAGGAAAGAATGTCCCTAATCTCTTCTATCTTAAAGCATCGTTCAGATTTTGATGATTGATACAATATCATACTTCAAATGTTAAGAAAAATGTTCTTATAGTAAGCTGAAGTAGCCTTGGCCCTTAAATCTGTTTGCACTCTAACGTCTTACTATAGAAAAAGCAAAGCACAGAATGAATAATACATAAAGACATTCCTTTTCTTGACAGACGCAAAAGTTCAGGAATGAGTCACATTATCTCCTAACACTCAAAACAGCCTCCAAGGAGTCATTACACGTTGCCATCAACTCACATTGATTTCAGAGTCTCTAAAACTATCCACAAAACCATGACCCTTATACTGAGGGAAAGACATATGGCATCTTAAAGAACTGTGCCCCCTAGTATACCTCATAATGCTTACAGAAGCTCCAGCATGAAGTACAGAACTTTATGTATGCCGTACATGTAAAGCATTTGACACAAGTACAAAATTACATTTTTCGCATTACTTGTCAGAAATACTCCACATAGTGTAGGGCTTTCGTGCATTGATTATTTATGTATTCAGTAACAGGACATACGGAAGAACTGACATGCAAACTGGCTAACTGCAGGTATGTTTATATTTAGGTTCATGTTGCTGAGTATCTGTGGCCAATTTAACTCTCAGAATAAATTTCCCTGCACTTATTTTAATGAGGAACATGGCATAATTGATTGCTACAAGATTCTGAGAGCAACAAATAAAATGGAGTTAAACTTTGAAAAGAAATCAAGAACGTATGTCAAAATAAAAGATTTTTGGCTGGTCTGAGGTTTTACTACTATATTTTTCTTGACCAAACAAATGATTATGTGTAAGAGAATACACTATACAGACAAAGAAATTTCCTCTGGAAGATTAAAGAAGGATCAGAAAAACTTTAAAAGTGAGAAATAATTCTTGGTATGATTTTAGGAATAGATGAATGATTTAACACACCAAGTACTTCCAGTGAGCACAGTACTATTCTTACAATTAAAAAGAATAGATTCATAAATAAGGACTGTATTACTATATTATTACTGTTAAACCCAGTAAGGAGTATATACCAGGACTATACTCTTCGACACAAGGACAGGCTCTTTTGTAAAATTCAAGTAGAAATATTTTTCTGGCAATTGTACGTTCTGGGACAGTTTGATATTATTAAACACACAGGTAACTGAACCATTTGGCAATAGCCCATTTTCTTTTAAATCTGCTCATGCCTAACTACGTATAAACTCTCAGCAATAGAAAGTAACTGGGAAGTGTGCTTGTTAGGAAAGATTTACCATAAGAGAAATAGTTCACTTCTATATTTTGTCTTTATAGCATCAATATTGGATGCATAAGGTTAAACAGCTGTTTGAAAGAGAATGCCATAAGGTTTCAGCATTTAAGGAAGTGAGTCTTCTTTCTTTCAGGGCTAAAAATATTTAATGCTGTTTTCTTCTTCTTCTTCTTTCCATATGTGTAATTCTGACTTTTCTGTACCTGCATTCACAAACATTCAGTAATAAAAACACAGACAACAGAAGTCTCTAACAAAAACAAACCTGCTTCTTCCATGATCCAAGCACAGATTCTATTCCCTTAATGTCAGATTTACTCTGAAGTAGCTCAGCTGATTCAAACTACCCATTCTATATTTGGATTAACAAGAATGGAATGAAGTCCAAATTCACAAAACTCCAACCCTCCTACAGCCACTTAGAACACCACTTAGACCTCTCAAGTCCACTGACATATTTTCAGAGTGGTTTTTTTTTCTGAACTACTTACTGAAACTGTACTCCTTCAACTACAACAGAAGGTGATTGAAACAAAAATAGTATTTTAGAATATTCAACAGTGGTAGCACGTATCAGTGATATATTTAACCAAACGAGCAATACTGTGCACAATAATGATACTATTCATAGTTCGAAGTTAATTCATATGCAAGACCAGAAAATGCTTGGCCATAACAGTTCTACTTTATTAAACAAAGCAAAGCCACTTCTGTACCCTACAAAATGCAATATTACTTCCCAGCTCTAAGGATTATACCTTCTGTGGTGAATAAATAGTAATAATCACACATCTTATTCCATTAGATTTAAGCTAATGATATAAAGGTCTGCCAAAGTTTTACCAGGAAAAGAAAAGCCCCAAACGCTTTCCAAGTGATTTTTGACCTGGAAGTCTGTTTTTAATGACAAACAAAAAAAAGGACAGTAATTACCGCTTGCCTTTCTGATGGGCTTCTCTGACAATAATGTCATAGCAAGATCAGAAGGCATGGACTCCCTGTGGCTAAGTTAGGGGGCATACAAGTCCACTTTCAAGAATATGCAGTAAAAATGAAGATTCTGGAAAACAAGCAGCTTGAATCAGTGTTTCTTTTGAAATGTGGCCTTGTATTCAGCAAAATGCCCGAGTACGTGCACTGCTTTTGGCAACTCCGAAATCCAGTAGAACTGGTGAACTTACTTGCATGTTTAAGTTAAGACCACTCTTGATTTCTTTATTTAAACAGGAATTCACGTGACTTAGAAGAAACTGAACAGTCTTCAGTATGCTAGAAGAAGAGATTCATCGCTAGCAACTAAAAATATATTTTATATCATCCTCAAGAAGGCACGAAATATAAGCCTAGACTTTATATCATCCACAGAAATCAAGATGTATTAATTTCATCAAGATAATGTTATAAATACAAATAATTGACTATGCATTCAGATGGTTGCCTTTAGAACACTCACTCCACATGGCTAATTTGACCCAGGTGTATATTCTTAAAGATTCAGTGAATGCAGGAGGACTGTGACAGATTACATCAGATGGGGACCTGAACTTCCATTCTTACAACCAAAAAACTTCCCTAAGAGAAAACATTCAGAATAGAATTCTCATAAATAAGAGTTTATTCACAAGACATTAGTTGAATCTTTGAAAATATGTGTCTAATTGTAACTTTAGCAATTATTATAGCATCAGCCACTCATTATAAAAGATTACTAATTGTGTTAGTTGATAAGACAAACAAGCATTAACTTACCCACCACTTCATCATCTGGCTGAAAAAAGGTTACCTTTCTTCCAACTCATGAAGAGCATACAGAAGGGAGGAAAAAAGGTGTGAGGATAAATGTTTATAGCTGAAATTGAACATGCCTTTGAAAGCACTGTTTAGTTCACAAAACTAAAAACACACCCTAGTAGTGAAAAAAAAAAAAAATCCCATCAAATATGCACATACCAAACCCAAAGGTTTAATTCACTAAACTTTGGCACCCCATCCACAGTTACATGCAAGTACACACATGTGTATGCATTTGAAAGATCTAGGCTTTAAACTACGCATCAAAGGTGGATATGCCAGTGAAACACTGCCGAAATTCCTGAGTGTTATTTTGTCTTACTATTCCAACAAATGATTTCTACAAATAAAGTAAAGATTGTTATAAGCACGTGCAGGTAATGTCTTAAGATCTCTGCAGGAATTACAGTTCAGATCCTTTTATTACCTTCATTTTGGTATCATTACTGACTTAAGGGAAGCCTCTTTAAGAAAGCAAATAGTTCCTACTATTAAAGGTGCACCACCCAAACAGTATTTATTTGTTCTGGATTACCAGACCTTAATTGCTCCACACACTCACAAGACAATTATACTAACTTACCTTCCAATACAACTCCAGAAATTTCTCGACCAACAGGTAGAAGCTCCTTCTCCAGTTTAATTTCTGATAGAAGCTAAATGAAAATAATGGCTCAAAATTTGCATATTTATTATCATGTTACAGTGTTTGATATTCACAGTAAGAAAGTTGAGCATTACCAAAACGTTATCTGGGAGGGAAAAAAAAGTGCACACATTCCTCATCTAATATTAAAAACTTTGCACTGTTTTTCTGTATTTAAATTTAGAAGCATATTAAAATATATATATAATACCAAACAATTGAGTTATTAACAGGCAAGCCAAACTGCGACTTAAAGTCAGTATGCAGAGGATGATAAAAGGGATTTACTGTAAGAGAACTCACAAAAGACAACTGATCTTTCTCCCTAAATTAGGAACCAAATTACAGGTGCTTCTTTATTTAAAGAGATATGCAAGAATACCACATCAATCCCGTGCCCTCTTTCTCAGCAGTAAAGCCATATCCTCAGATGCCATGAACAGAATTGTGCCAATTGCCAGCTAAGGCCCAGGCTTAGATCTTTAATGGAAACTGTAAACACCTCTAGCTTTTATAAAAAAAATAAGCAAATACCTTTGTATCTATCCGACTCAGTGCACAGGCTCTAACTTGTACTTTCACATCGTTGTCTCTTGTAGGAGGAAGGTTTTCCTAGGACAAATTTGCAGACATTACATTATACAATGCAAAATGAATGTGCCAGTAGGATCTTCTCAAGCTCTTGAAAGCACTTTTCCAGAGTCTTTGTTTTAGATTCTTTTGTAGTCAGAACAAGCATTTTTTTTCAATGAAAAGGGAACGGATATCACAATGGATTTACAACACCATTTTGAGTACACGTATATTACTATTGCAAACTGACCACTAGACCTTACTAAACCTCAACACACACTGACTTTTTTTTCTGCAAGGTAACTATCACATCGTTCTCTGAAAAAATTTTAGTATGTGATCACCACCCTAATGTCTGTCTAACCAATAGAAGGAAGCAGATCTTTTAATATTAAAACTATATTGCAAGAGTGATGGAGACTTTTAAGAGAATTTTGACATGAATGTCTGACATACTCTCCTGACAAACTTACTGAAGTAAATATTCACGTAGTCCAGATGATGCCAAAGAAACAGCACCAAGAAGAACTGGTGTCAATGCCCAGGAATGATGGCTACTCCACATACAAAAGTGTTCTACTAATGAAGCTTCCCCTTACCATTTCACCTTTTGGGGTTGGGACTGATATCTGAAATGATTTTAAGTAGTTGAGTACTGCTACTTTAAACTATTTAATTAGCCAAGTTGAGCTCTGGACTGCTGATTCCACTCAGCTGTTGAAGAGCTACCTCAAGGACTGGAGGCAAAATCATGTATTTCCATGTTATACTGTAGTCTGCAGTATAGATGTCTGTTAGAATTGAAACACCAGCAAGTCATAAAAGCTTTGTTTCTACTTCTGAAATTAAGATATATTCTTAAGTGTTTAAGCTTTCTTTGAGATTTTTTAGACTCTTCCCAAGAAACAGCTGTTTTTCTCCTAGGCTAAGCAATATGAAGAGTAACCTCTGTCCAAAGAATATTGAGCTGAACTTTTTCTCACCCCAGCTGAGTTAAACATGTGCTGTTCCTTTAAAATTGCAAGGCATGTTGCCAGTCAGGCTGACCTCCTGCTCCTCAAACAAACCAAAGTGGGGTCTCAGTCTTTGTTCCACAAAACAGAAAAGCCATTAAACTGTTTAGCTATATGAGTACTCCATCTCTAGTTTTTTCTTTTTTTCTTTCTTTTTTTTTTTTAAAGTTTGAATCTAAGAGAGTTGTGTAATTTATGTAAGTTTAAGATTATACTGTCTTTTGGAACTACCCTTTTGGTATGCATAGCTCAATGAACCTAAGTACTGCTGCAATGCATATCATACATTCTTGTATAAAAAAAACCCAATGTTAAGTCTTAAGAACAAAAAGAGATGATGAAATGTTTGTGCTGTTAACTGGCTCCTGCCTTCATAATTTAAATATGTTATTATTAGGAATTGACTAAGCACCATATAAGGAAGGTTTGCTATGGAAATTCTTCATCCAAGCTACTGACTTTTCATTATCCACCTTCTGTTCTAGTAAGGTGTCCTCAGCCAATTAGCTTTCCTTTTCCTCACTTTTTTCAATATTTATTTCTATTTAAGATAAGGATTCCATAGTGCTGGTCACTACACAGACACCTGCAGAATCAGTTCCTGTCTAAAGAGATGTAATATAGCAAGCAGGCAAAATCTTTGCACAGGAGTGCAGTTTCAAGATCTGTACCAGAGCTGTCTGGCTCACTTGTTGCCAGTACCTACATATTCCTATCCCCTCCTTTGTGTTAGAGTTAGTAATCATGGAGCCATCACAATGATGTAAACTCACTTGTAACAATTTACTAGTTTTCATCTGATAAGCTGATCGTTCTCACCTTATAGCTGCATGACTTCTAAAACCATGACAAAAAAAGAGAACAAAAATGTGCTGCTGAAAGGTGAGCAAACCTTTTCAGCAAAAGCACGACTTCACAATTAGTTTAAGTAGATCTAAGACTGCTCCATGAATATGTATCTTGATTGTATCAAAATAACCCATCTCATTGCATCCTTCTCTTCAGGCAGTTAATTAGATGTGCTTCACTACTAGAACTTGGCAGCTGCTCAGGCAAGATTCTCACCAGTACTACATTGTTTCATTTTGATTTATGACTCATAGGTATATTTATGTATCTGTATTACACCAGTATACAAAGGTATCTATAGTAATTTATTTTGCACCTATAAGAGGTTTAAGAACACAGATTCACATTCTCAAAACCACATAAGCATTTTTCTACTGTTCAGAAATTCATACTGTATCGATATACACTTATTGACATCCTGTTTTAGTCTTATGCCACATGCTCATATGTACACACTTATTCAATTAATGTTTGCATCAAACTGACAAAGACTCTTCAGCACAACAGTTTCAGCTAAATTTGACAGAAAAAATAGTTGTCTTCTTGTTGTTCCTTTATGTTGTAGGAAAATAGGTAGCTAGACAAAGGAGACTTAGCAATGCCTCTTAGAAAAAGCCTGCACTATGATCTCAATCCTCACTGAAAGCAATGAACTCACAAAAGAAAATAACAGTAGAACACTTCAAACAGAATAATGTTTTCAAGACATTTTTCTGCTTTTTCAGTGACCAGCAAATCCAACCAGAGATATGAATCTACATGAAGCTAGGGTTCATTTGTTATGCCTGCAAAACCTGTTTTTCAGTATGGACCCCACAACTGCGCAGAGAATCTAGCACTGGTTTTGCCAAGTGCTGCTTACCAAGTGATGGTAAAATACATCTCCCCTACTTTCCTTTACCTGCCTCTATTTGCAAGGATTACACCAGTTCTTCTCTAAGTGTACAGAAGAGTTAGCTGTTTCAATTCCCTTGTGGCATTCAGCCACACCCTCTTCTTCTAGTGAATGATTAATAATGCTGTTATGACTGTAACTCACTCTTTCCTGGAAGACAAATGTCATTTCCTCTCCAGGAGAATTCTGCTGACAATACAAGGCCTTCATAGTGATCTGAAAAGGAAAACACAGCAACCAAACTGTAATATGTACGGTAGCTATAGAGCAAACAAGTAACTAAAGCCTTATATTACTTTATAAGCAGAATAACAATTGTTTGCAAGCAACATGCGGCCTATGAGTCCTTCCAACACATAAGTTCTGAAACAGATAAACAGATAAGACAAGATACAGTGTTACCTGCAACAGGTAACAGTTTCATTGACCAAAATATAGCAAATACTAGGGACTGAAGATGTACAGCAAAAGGAAGTGAATGATACACAGGATTTACCAATTGCCGGTCCAATGCAGTAGATGGGGTTTTTGCCAGCCAAGCTGGAAAGCACACAATTTGACGAGCTCAGTCAGCACAAAGGGCCATAAAAATAGTACAGGAATATAAGGAACCTTACATGACTTCACTAAAAATCACAGTTTGGCTTTTTGGTCTCCTCTCCCAACTTGGCATATGTTGGCCTCAACAATCAAGGGCCTTTCGGAAAGAAAAGAAAAATAAATTAAAAAGAGATCTCTTCATGTTACAGGAAAAAGAAAAGCACAGAGCAGAGAGGCAGAAAACCACGCGGCCATTAGATTGCATCTGCCAGTCAGCGCTGACACCCCAAGGGACGCCCGAGGCTGAAGGGACCGCCCTGAAGCACCTCTCCCTTCAGAAACGCAGAGCAGCGCGGCAGCCGGGGCCCGGCACAACCCCGACCGGCCCCGCAGGGAGCCCCGAGCTCGGCGCCGCCCGGCCGCTTCCCCCGGCCCTGGGCGCGCTGCGGCCCCAGCACCCTCACGCTCCCGGAGAGCAGCTGCCAAGCGGTACCCCGCTCCTTTAGCCGTTAGTGACACCGGCCACGCCGCTGCTGTTACACCGGTGCTCTACCGCACCGGGGAGCAGCTCGGCCCCCAGCGGGAAGAGCCCCCCAGGAGCCGACACGACGCACCGGCGGCCCCCGGTAAGCACCGTCACCCTGCGACCGGCGGTTGCCATGACAAACCGTTACTTCCGCCGCTCGCCCACCTCGACGCCCGCCGGCAAGCGCGGGCACCGCCCCCACGCCTCACTCCCAGCTCCGACGTCAAGGGAGGCCCCGATGTGAGCTCGTGATTGGCCACGGCGGCCGCCGCTCTGCATAGAAGCTGAGGTGAGATTGGGTAGGGCGGCTGTCGCTCGCTACGAGCGAGGAGGCGGGAGCAAGCGCTCCCCTTTCTCCCCCCAGCGGCGCGCGAGGACTACGCGGCCCAGCAGGCTGCGCGGCGCCGCCCGCTGCACTACAGCGTCCGGCGGCTGCCCTATGTGGCCTCCCGAGAGTAGGGCTGGCAGCCTGGGTGGGACAAGGGAAGGACGAGAAACCGGCTTGAATTACCCTTATGTAAAATAAAGGGGCTACCCACCCCCGCAGGCGCGTCCCGCTGGAAGTGAGCAGGCAGCCCTGCCGCCCCCTCCCCCCGGCTCCGCTCACTGCGCGCTGACCCCCTTGGCGCGAGAGCGGGCCTGGCAGAGCCCGGATTGGCCGGGGGAGGCTGGGTCCCTGCGGCGCTCCCGGCTTCTGATTGGCGACGCGCGCCTGCCCGTCGCGTGGTGGGGGCGGGACGAAGGCCGCGGCGCGCGTCAGTACGGCTGTGAGGGCGAGCGCGAGCTAGGGCTCCTCCCCCCCCCGCCGCCCGCCAGACGGTGGCTGAGGAGGCAGCGGCAGGGGATGGTGCGTCTGGCGGAGGCGGTGGCGGACGCCGCTCCGGCTCCTCCATCCCCCCCGCCGTCGCCATGGGTGTGAGTGGGGCCCCCCGGCCCGCGCAGATATGAGGTACTGCCCAGCGGCGGTGAGAGGGGACGGGGTGGAGGGGGTTGGGGAGGGGACCCTGACTGGGAGGGGCGACGGTTCACCCCAGGCCAACGGCGCCCGGCGGGCACCCGCGGGGGGGGGCAGCGCCGCCTTTGCCCCGCGTTGCCTCTGCCGCCCCCCGCCTCCGCACGGTACCGGCGGCCGGGCGTGTCCCGGTGCCCAGACCCGCTGAGAGGCGCTGGGTGCCCGGTACGGAGCGAAGCGCCCCGCTCCTCCTCGTCTCCATCAGTGCCGTGGTCGTCGCCGGTGTGCGCGGCCGGAGGGGGGGGCGCGGGGCGGTGAGGTGGGCGCCCGCGGGATGCGCCCCCCGCGCGAGTCCGGCGGCGGCCGTTGCGTGCTGGAGAGAACGCCGCCGCCGCTTGCCTTCCTCGGCCTTTTTTTTTTTTTTTTTTTTTTTCTTCACTATTATGATTTTAATTTTTATCGATACCTCACCGGGATGGGTTTCGCGGGTGCCGTTTTCGCAGCTGCGGTTTTGTGGGTAGAGGGCGAAGCGGGGTAATGCGGTGGGGGGGAGCGCCCTGGTTCGTGCGCGCTGGCTCGGGGAGAGCGCAGCTCCCCCCCCCGCCCCCGTCACAAGACAGCCATCGCTCCCGGGGGGAGCCGAGTCCCGGCCACCCGTGTCCCCCGGGGGAGATCTCGGACGTGGAATGCGAGGGGTGGGCTGTGTGCGGGTTTCCCTTTGCCGCGTTAAAGAACGATTATTCCTGCTGCCTCTGTCCTCTTTGCTCCCTGCCCCTTCGACACGTACGGTCCGCCCCGGTGCGAAGGGAAGGAAGAATGCCATCCCTCACGGCTTGAAAAGGGCACACGACCAATTGAACGAGGGAATGTTGTCAGGGCGTCAGGGAAAAGGAAACTGGTGCGCGGTCGGCTTTTTGTCCCTTCGTTTCTGTTTGCCTCGAATTAGCAGACAACTTTGTGGATAATATTTCCTGTGGACGTCTTTTGTTCTGATTCAGCTGCTTCTTTATTCTGAAAGAAATGTGGTTTCTGCTTTTAGAAAACAATATTTTCTGTGAACTCTACCTCTCTGTGGGGTGTGGATGTCGTGATAGGGAGAACACTTCCATAGATCATTAAAGTAAGAGAGTATTGTTTAGTAAATAATTCTTGTTAGTAAATAACTAGCATTCCAGATATGATAGTGTGGTAGTCATTAAAGCAAGAAACACTGCTTTCCTTTACCTCTTCCCACCCCCTAGTTCTAAAGTATACATTTTGTTTAGAACTTGTATGGTAATATATATTTAAGGTAATAGCTATGTACTTTAACAAAATAATTGAAGTCAACCTCCAATGTGTGCATTTTTTCCTAAATCAAAAAGACAAACACTGTATTAAGGTACTGATGACTCTGGAAAGTGTTAGACTGTGTGCAGTGTTATTCCACACTTAGACAACCTCTTTTTCTTTCCTTTGCCTTTTTGTTCTAGTCACCAGTAACTTCCTTTGAGTATAACCAGGTGATGTTTTTATACAGTATACTTTTTAACATACCAGTGAATTGATTACAAAATTCTTCCTGTTTTAAAATGTTCACACTGCATCTCCAAACCCTGCTTGAGGGGGTGAGGTATGGAAGGAGGAGTCTTGCATGTCAGCTGTATTCAGATTTCCAAGTACAGGAGTGGGGGGTGTACTGATTGCAGACAGAAGTACAGGTAAATAAAACAGTTGCATTCTCTTTGGTAGCTTATAATTTAGGATATGCAGTCATCTATGTTCAGGCGTGCATGTAAGTCAAAGCAGCCTGAGCCATTTTAGCTTGCGTGATTAGCACTTGTATGTTCCCACTGATTTTGGCAGCTTTACAGGGGTCATGTTTCGTACAGATGAACTGTTTCTGAACAGTTTCTCCAGTGTATTAGGCTCAAACTTCATTTGAGCTGAGTGAGCTGCTCTTTGCGCTTGCTGCTTTACAAACAGCACTTAATTCTTTCAGTTCTAGTGTTCCCTCTATAATATCCCACTGTCTTTTGTTCCAGATAAGATCCTTTTCAGAGTAGCTGTGTTTTCCTGATAATTTTCTTTCATGTCCTGGTTCAGTGGAATAACTACTTAGATACAGTAAAATAAGAATTGGTATCTCAAAATAAACCAATGACCTGCAGTGCCTGTTCTGTCTCGTGCTGCTGTTAGCTGTTTGCTGGAAAGTCTGCATGCCCCTTCCTTAATACCTCTAATCATGCAATTAGGATAGATTTGGATTCAGGAAAGAATGTGAATCTAGCATTAAATCATTCGAAATGATGATGTTGAATAGCCTTTTCTGATTGATCTTTGTACTGTAATAGTGGATTGTAATATTACTTTTTAGTAGGGTAACACAAGGAAAAATAGCAATATGAGAGTTCTGTTATAGAATAAAAAGAAAAAAAGTTAAGGAAAATGTAAGTCATGGCTTGAGGAATGTGGACAACCTCATTATGGAGAGTGATCAACTACAGCCATGTCTTTATGCTGTCCTTAATAGAAGAGTATAATAAATCAGAAGCAGAAATATTTATTTGTAGTACACATTTCAGGTGGGGGTGACTCTGTAGTTAACCTGCATGGAACCAAAGAGATCAAATTTTTTTTGTTTTTTTGTTTTTTTGGGTTTTTTTTAAAGAAAATAAACCAAGGGTTGCTTCTGCTCCTGGTGTCTGCTAGAAACTCTGAAGGCTCATTGCTATTGTATTTAATACAGCTGCTGAACTTGAAATGCCCCTTACACAGTAATTTGGTTTTGTTTTTACTTGCATAGCATGAAATTGGGTGGTGTTGTAGAGTATTAGAAATCTGGTCTAGTCTGAGATCTAATGATATTTTACTTGTGCACATAAAACCTTACTGTGAGGTGCTAAAATTTCTGTATGATATGTAGTAAAAGTACTTACCTTTTTTTTAAGAGTACACTTTCTAAAATTAAAAAAAAAAAAACAAACACCAAAAAACCTCCCAGATTCTACTGATTAGTTTGGAGTGGCATTGTTGTTGTATGTCTCGATATTTTGATTGCAATATTTGTAACTGTATTTGCCAATCCTTCACACAACAAAACAAAAATTATATAGTTTTAGAATGTGCATGTAGATGTCTAGTTAATCTACTTGTCTAGAATGAATCTCTACATACTGCTGTGTGCGTGTGTATAAGGGGTAGAGGTGGTCAAGTTCTTGACAGACCATGCACCATTTGTATAGGAGAGATTAATTTCTAATTATTGATCTTAAATGCTTTCTACAGCTGAAACTGGAAATTGTCTGTCTGCTTCAGAGTGTCAGAGGATTAACTTCTTGACAAGAATAGAAAACAAATGGAAATTAAATAATTTGATGTGGGGAGGAGTGAAGAGGTAGCCTCTGTGTTCCCCAGGAAGAAAGGGCTTTTTTCCCTTCTATTTCTGATGCAAAAGATACATTTATACAACATTCCCTTCATTGCAATCAGTCAAAATGCAGAAACACTAAATGACATAGTACATACTTGGTTTGGTTTTCTATTATTAAATGTATTAAAGTTACATATGTTGGACATTATATTTTCCTTTTTCCTGTGTTGTTTCTGAGGTAATTGGATGAATTAATGCTACTTTTGTTTCAGTAGTTGTCTTTCCTTTTCTTTGTAAAGTCAACTTTTCATAAGCATTGTGTGCATAAAATCTGCATCTGGGATTTTGAAATAATGATATTACTAATTGCCTGAAACCTAAATCTCTGCTGTATATTTCTATTTCACCATGGTTCTCAATCTCCCTTCCCCTGCTCTGTCTCTTGTGGTTGTGTGTGCCCACAGGATATTTGTGGTGAACAGAGTTTTGACAATTGAAATCTAAATACTGTGGATTTATAATAATAAGTTTTTGTGTGATGACAGTCCTTGAAAATCATAGGCTTGATGGTATGTTCTAGTGCTATAGATAAATATTAGCAAGCCCTAGTAATACTATTAAAATAACTTCACCGAAGACCTGTTGTCTCTAGAGTTCAGGTTTTCCTTTATGTTTTGATGGGTAGCTCCTTCTAATTTCCATAGGGATTCTCTACCTAAATATCTTTTAAGGATCTGGACCTGAGGGTGACTAATCTATTATAAATGACTGGACAGAGGTTTATCTTTGCATCGTTTCAGGATACAGTTTTACTTGCTTCATATAAATGCATGATTTGTAGATATTAGTTATTAATATACTTCCAAAATATATAGAACACCTGCGTTTAAGTCTTTGGTTTCTGAAAGAGGGTTCATGCAGAGCCACCTGAAATGGTTGGGACTTCTCTGGAGGACTCAGAACTCCTTTGTAGCACATTGCTTTCTTTCATACATAACTGTAAATAATATTTACAACAATTAAATATACCCCTGAATCATTTGTGAGCTATATATGAGGAATTATGTACAGCATTCAGAAAATTTCTAACTCAAACCACATGAAGTAGTATCTTTGGACTGCTCTACTTATCTTTTAGCCATACTTTCTAAAGATGTTTTCCAAAAGTAATTCCCAAACTTTACAACTGAGAAAAAAACAATGGAAAGTGAAGTTTTTAATGGAATATATACTTCATAGTAGAAACTTCCAGCTAGAATCACACGTACTGTGTGCAGGTAGTCTGAGTTTCCCAACATCCTTGACAGTTAATGTCAGTTTTTATCATGTCGTATGACATCGTGCTTTATATCCATATACTAGTTTATATTAATTTCTGTGAGTGGTGTTATGATTTGTATGTGTTTTTACTGAACAATGTGTTAGGCATAACTAAATCACCTTCATTAACTGCCCACAGATATCTTCAACAGAATTTTTGAGACTTAAAGGGCTAAAATAAACAATTCATTAAAATTAAAGCTGTATGTTTGAGCACTTACTGAAGATACTCAGTGGCAAGTAACGCAAAACGTAGATTTCTGGTTTCTAAAAATCCGACAGCCAGAGTTTCTATAGTGATAACTTTATTAGGGTTTGAAGACCACCACTATAATAGCTTACCAGCAGGCAGCTTTTCTTGACTTTGTCCTTGCTTTGTGACCAGAGACATCTGTAGAACTGTATTAAGATTTTGAGGTGAACTGCTAACTCTTAAATGAGACAGTAATTGTTTTAAGCAATCAGTTACAGTTTTGCAGCATGTTACAAAGTGATTGGTTTGTCAATAAATTTAACAGATATGCAAATCAAATTGTTGTATTCTTCCTGTGATTCTGCAGGCCTGCTAAGATCCAAAGGTACCCAGGTCAGTGTTGCATTGGAGAAACAAGAACTTTTACTCATTTTCGATGGTACTTTTAATCTGTCAGTGTGAGTGCCTAGAAACAGTATATGAGGAAAAATACAAAAATGATGCCTAGTTGTGTGTTTAAGAAAGAGCAACCACTGATTTGGAGGGAAAAAGAAAAAAAGTATCTCTTGTTTTCTGAATAATGCTTGTCCTGCAAAGTATACATCAGCTTTTTGTTAGTTCCCCTAACAGTTGAATTGTAAAGGAGAAATCCAATATTGACTACTAGGAAGGTAATTCAACTGTGTGTCTGCATAGAATAGAACAGCCTTGAGTGCCTATTTAGCTGAAGAAGTGGTGTAAAGTCAGCTGCACATCTAACTTTCAAAGGTCAAGGTGAGTTTATGTAGGGACACTAGGATGCTTATCAATTGTGACTATGTTCATATTATGTTACAATTTAATACCTATAGTTGTGTTTTGGAAACTTGGTGCTTGTTTATTAAGTGTTCATGTGACCGATCTGTAAACTGAAGATAGTATTGAGCTAATTTTGTGTTTTGAGGTCACCACCTCTTTATTTTTAAAAAAGCCTCTTATTAGTGACTGTAAAAATACATTTTTCATGTACTCTAGCTTTATATTACAATTTCAAATTCACAAGCACAGGACTATGGACTGCCCTGTAAACTGTGAGGTGCAATATTTAATGCTTTTTAAAGTAAGTTTTTTAATAGGTCATTGCAGGATTCATCACAATTTCAGTGTTATCTTTTCTGCCAGTCTTATAACCAAAGAAGATAACTGGAACTAGGATCTGTTCAGCTTTTATATTACACTGTGTTTAGACATTAGCTTCACATTGTTAAGCCTTCATCCTGCAGGCTGTTCTGTATGAACACATGCTAGTACCCACACAAGGCCGGCAGTTGAAGAGAATCTTTTACAATGTATAGATGCACTTATGAAGAGTTCCCTGCAGGTATGTGGCCTTTAGCTGTATGGAGAGTCTGTGTGGATTCCTGTGTTTGTTAGACAGAAGCTCAATTACCCAGTGTAAGGTTTTAATAGCTTCCAAAAATCTTCAGGATATGTTGAGGAAGTAGGATTCTTTCTTTCTTGCAGAGAATCATAAACAAAAGCTGACAGCTTCAGAGTTCCGTTTTGTAATAAAATGCCAGTAATCTGATCATGTACCAAAAAGGATGGTGTAATAGTTTAATTTCTTGAACAAAAATACTGATTTTTTTTTTTCTTTGAATCACGTGTGAGTCCCCATTGAATAAACTTGGTTCTCTGTTTTTCTCAGGCAGACAGACTCTTGTGATATTCAGGTTTGTTGTTTGTTTGGTTTTTGCATGGGCATGCAGTGCGATTGGCTTTTTTAGACAGCAACTTTCTGAGCTGGTCCTAAGGTGCATCTGTTGCCTGTGCTACTGTGATGTTTACTGTCCTAGCTCCTTGCCTTCGCCAGTTATCATTCTTATCTGTTCTGGTTTTGTCTTTTTTTTTTTCCTCTTGTATCTGTATTTCTTCATTTTAATGGTCCTGTATATTTCACTATTATCTGAAGGCTGGCACTTAAATTTTATATTTCCACATTTGTTGATTTTGTTCTGTTGATATTTGTAAGAGCTAATCCCAACAAGGAAAAAGTGTGTGAATTACGTTACTATAAGTAGTTTGTAGAGCTACCCGAAATACTTTTAAAATTTTCTCACAAAGAAGCGTTCAATTTTAATACCTCTGTTCTTCAGTGTGTGCTCAAATTGCAAACCAGCATAATAACAAAGAGAAGAAGGAAGAATTTTTTCTTAGAATAGCGTGGAGTTAAGTTGCTGAAGGCAAATACTGAATTTAAACCCCAGAAATGTTACAAGGTTTTCCTCCATTCTTTTACAATTATTCCTTATAGTTGTTTCTTTTTAAATTGTGGTTTGTAAAACTTAAATTCAGAGGAAAAGTTAGGAACATAAAAGTGTTAAAATGTGTTTGCATGTGCTAAGGTCACGTATGCTTAAATTCATGGCAGGACATCATGAATTTTGGAGGTGTTTAACAACAAAGTTTGAAAACATCCATTATTCAGCTTAGAAGTTTCTGCATGTTCTGCTGTTCTGTATTTACTTAAAACCATATTAAGCAATGTAAAATGCTCATAAAAGAAGAAATGGCAACCTCCTAAGAAATACGATAGAAATTATATTCAATAAAGTTAGCATATTAAGTTTGTCATGTAGATAATGTCTGGTGAAAAATGGTATTGCATCAAGGAAATGTTGCAAACTCTATGATGACCTGGGCAGGGGAAGAAGGCAAACACATTTCATTTTTTGTGTGGTGTAGCTCTTGGCTAGGTGTAATGTTGGCATTACTGATAAGCTCTAACTGGTTGTAGTCAGGAGTCAGTGGTTTAGTTGGTATCAATAACTCTGTCTTATTGTTGAAAATTCCTGTTTGCCAAGAGCCCTTCAGATGACATTACTGGTACAAAGAGTGGACTTCTAAAGCAGAGATCTTTAGTTGACATGGAACTAAAATAGTTGGATCGTCCCACTTTGATAGTAGGTTCCTCCCATTATTATGCTTTTATGATCTCTGAGCCAGGCTTAGCTGCTAAGGGTGTTGTCTGTGCTCAGAACATGCTCCATTACCACAGTTCTAAAACCAGAATAATATGAATGGACTTGAGGCTTGTGCAGCATTTTCACTTTAACAGTTTTATGCTTTTTTGATTATTTAGTCCTCCTTTTTGCACAATCAGAAGTTATGGATGAACTGTAAGTCACATAGTTCTGCACAGTAACTGGAATCCACTCTTGTGAAACAGAGGTATGAAATACTCCAGATGCAGTGCCGACTGTAACTTGTCAAATGCAGCGATGGATTGATTCCTTAAATGCGTTGCAAATGTACATTTGATGCTGCTCTTTAAACTCAACATCTAAATATGAGAGGGTTGCTTAAAACTTCTGCTGTCTGTCAATGATGCAAGCAAACCAATTTTGCTTTGTGGTTTTTTTTTGGGGGGGGGGGAGGAGGGAAAAAGGTACATCCTTTTGAGTCAAGTACTTTTAACGTTATTCTGAACTGCTGATAAATGTTCTTGTATGACATTAAAAAATCAGCTTATTTGTGTTAAGTAGTTGGGTGAATTTAACCCAAAGTGTTTCATCTGCTATTATTTTAGAACTTACAAACCAAACCATGAGTACTTATGTAATAACCTAGAAGCATCCCTAAGTAAAGCTGTCATCTAAGTAAAAAAACAAAACAAAACCCAACAAAACAAACACACACACAAAACCAAAAAAACCCAAACCAGTCAACAAACAAACCCCCCAAAACCACCACACCCTGCATGAACTTATCGGATGTGTTCTACAAACTTTTATATGACCTTGATGCTTTGTACCCATTCCTATTCTTCCTCTATCTTAGAACATCTGGTGAGGTTTTATGTCAATCTCTGTGTTACCTAAGACTTCTCAGATGATGTTATGGGAAATATCCTGGTGAAGACTGGACTAGTTAGTGATATGGGTGGTTAAATGGAATTTAAAAGCTAAATTTGCATTGAAAGCCTGTTGTCTAGAACCAAGTGATAGTGTTTGACATGCTGTGTGAATAAGAAAGAAATAAATGAATATTGGAGTAACAAAAGCAGCATAGTGGTTTTTGTGTGTGTCTGAGACTAGACATTTTAGCGTCAGATCATCTTAGCGCCCCCAGATTAGAGCTACTGGTGTTGTAGGAGAAAAATAGAAAAGTTTGAAAATATTTGATAAAGCCTTTCTTTAAAAGAAATAAGACCAAAACAGACAAAGCTGAAGGCAAGCCTTTTCACTGTGAACATCGTCTGATCCTATGGAGTCTAACTCTCAATTTTAATAAGTGTTTGTACAGCAAAGGCTACATTTGATGCCATGTGGTATCTCTGAGTATTTAGGCATCACCATTTGTTTATGCTGTTGCTTGCTTCTTTGTCAAACTGCAGGAGAAATCTTTAGGCTTTAATATTAGAATTCAGAATTTCATGGGTAGGTGACAAAATAGTAGGATCTGAGCTAGTTTCGCTCTGCTCCTGTCTTGATACAGACTTCGAAGTTCTTGCTGACAAAGAAGAGCTGTAGGACTAAATAGAGTAGGAATATGTAGAATTGTTTTTCTTTTTTCCTTTCTAGTCTCACCACTTGCTTGGAGGCAGGGATAAGAGAAATGGAGCCTTGACCTTTCGGCATCTTGGCTCTTATTAGTCGTTGGCTTGAGGAATTGAACGTATTCCAGGGATGACATGTTAGCTGAAATTTCAGCAGACTGAAAGACTGTAGTCTTTTCAGCTCCTAGTTGTTTCTAGATACTTGGTAGGCTCCATTGATAGCTGAATAATAAACCTTCTGCCTATTGTGTGTTGCAGGCTTTTTTGTGGAGTTTTAAGGACTTTTGTATAAGTAAGGAGGAGGATTCTTTCTTTGGTTTTGATAGATGGTAAAGTTTCTGTAATTAGAAAATGCATGAAGCTTCAGAAATAGTTTTGCATTTTTTTTCCTGCTGTATGTGCTTCAAGTAGGAAAATGTTACGCTGTAGCTGCAAGGAAAATGGGATTCCCTGCTGGAGTTGCGTAATTCCTAGAGTTTCTGGAATTTGTTATGGCAATGCTAAGTTCCCGCTTTTCCTGGATTACCTTGATGCAATCCTGAATTAAACCACCTGGGGTTTGTTAGGAAAAGGAAAGTAAAGACTAGTTGGCGCAGGGCAACAACTACATTAAAATATCTTTCCTGAATGTATGTAGGGAATATAATCATGCTGAATCTCTTAAACAGTTATCTTCAAAATAAAAATTAGGCTTTCTGCTTGGAAAGTTTAAAACAGTGACAGAAATTTAGTCCTCTTATTTAAAACAAAACAAACCCTCAAACTCGCAAGCATTGTGGATCAAGAATGCTGACTCAGCTAAACTTTGTGCACTGAAATGAAACCTAGGAAGCCTGCATATTGAAATTCTTGTGAAATTTGATTTCCTTTTGTATGGAGGTTTATTGTGCTTTGTTATTCTTACCCAGATTCAAAAAGGAAAAAGGGTGGATGGGAGAAATAAATTTAAAAAAAAAAAAAAGTTGAATCCTCCAGAGAGAACAGTGCATACAGTTAGTCTCCACTTGAGATACTTTGTAGCTGAGAGGTTTAAAAAGACAGTAAATGTAAAGGGCAAGAAAAGGGCAGAAGGCTAGAAATAGCACAGATAAAACAGTTTGCAGATTTGCAAACGTAGTTTGCTCTGATTATTGTTTTTAAGGTGGCAGCAGCAGTTGCTGTTTCTGCACCAGGCCATGTTCAAGAGGAAACCCTTGACTTTTCTGGCAGCCCTCAGGTACTTTTCTGAAGTAGCTTAGATACTTAGAATGAACCATGCTCTACAGCTGCAGAAGAGAGATGGAAAAACACCAGTTTAACAAAACTAGCTAAAAAGGAAAAACAGGAGCCCGTTTCAACTGAGGTATTTTAAACATCTACCTATTGAGTTCAGTTGTTATGACTGTACTATATTATGGAACTGGATGAATATAGTCAACCAATAATTCCATCTTGTATTAGCTTAGCGTTTTCTTTCATTAAAGATTAAAGACTTTATTCTCTGAAGATTTAAATAGAAACAAAGCCTTATTGTGATAAAAGGAAACAGACAGAGGTTACCTAGTTAGGTGGCTTCCACCTTTCTTTTGATTTGTAGACTTCTAAAATATATCTTCTGAGAACATGTATTTGGGACAAGGTATGGAAACCTGGTATTAGGCTTGATTCTTCTTAGTTGGTTTTGCACGTTACCTAGAGGTTTCGTTTGTCTTGCATATCAGCTAAGGAGAACTATTCTTTTGAATTCTTGTGGTCTCTTATTCTTGTTTTACTGAGAAAAATGCTTTAGCTGATATGTTTGTAGGCATAGAGTAGGGAGGTTGAACATTTTTACAGATACGCACTTCAGGAGACTTATAGCAGGAGTGGTTGCATCTAAACACAGAGACAAGCAAACTACTGCTTTGTTTTGAGAAGCCAAATTACACATATGTGCAGCTACTACTGTGGAGGTGACATGTTCATGTGACTGTTGGTTTTAAATCTCCAGAAGATTCCCTAAGAGGCTATTAGAGGTGGCGTGGAAGTATTATTAAAGTTGACCCATTGGTGAAGTGGTGATGGGAGTAATGAGTATGGAAAATAGTCTCATGGAGGTGCTACTTCAGTGGAGATGCTTCTTGAGTGATATGTCTGTCCTTGCAGAAAAATAGCAACTTGCATACCTACAATTTGTATGTCTGTTTATTTACCTATTCCTGATCATCTGATTTGTTTTAAATTGCTCTAGTTTTGTGACGACCTCAGATTTGCACTGTATCTTGCATCACAGCAGTGAACATACTTTTCTCCTCCCACTAGGAATAGGCTAAATTTGTTGGGAAAGTATTTGGCAGTTGTATTGAGTTCATTCTGTTTGAAAAATATCTCAGCAGCTGGTTGCTATAGAATCATTATATCTCTTCCAGATTTTAATGTTTAGTGGATTGGATCCAGTGGGAAGGTTATTGGCAAGGTAACTGAAAAAATGTGTTAAGGTCTTTCTCCCTTGGAGTGATGCTGGCTTGGTGCCTCTTTGTGGGACTTCTTTATTACTGTTTTTCAGTGGCTTGCATGAGCAGTACTGTTGGTGGATGCTGTGACCTCTGGCACTGTCTATCTGGTTACTCATTTTTTTGGCCAGGCTGTAGCATTTTAATGTTATGGCTCATTTTTTCTTTTGCATCTTTGTTTATCTGTTCAGTTGGTATGCCAATCTAGAGATAAGCATTGAAAAAATTAGGTTTAACTGAATTTTTCTTATAGGTCTGCAATGCTTACCTTTGTAGTAAAACCAATAACAAAATTAGATCTCTCTTGCAACTGTTAGGTACCACTTAGAAAAACTATGATCCCCTCCTCCAAGCTTTTTTCTTTCTTTTTTTTCTTTTTCATAGTGCATAATTCACAAATTATTTAGGTATATTGTTAGGGCTTGATACTCTGAAATTCCTGTTTTCCAAAGCAGACCAATTTTCCTGTCACAGAGAGAATCTTTTCCAGTACTCAATTATATTGGCATATGCAGCCCTCTAGGAGGCCAAATCATAAGTCTATGTAATCAAAGCTTTTTTATTACTCAGAAACAAATCAACATAGGCTCTGGTCAGGATGGCACATGCACTTCATCTTGTATCCCTTCAGATTTTTTGAGAATGGCCTCCTCTCAAGGGTCAGCATAAGCTGTTTGTATTGTTCTAATGCCTGTTTATTGCTTGCATGTTCAGGCAGGTTTATGTTTACTTCTGTCTTAATATTCTAAATGCTTTAGTTCAGAAGCAGTCTGATAGTTTTCTTAATTGTCAGTAATGAAACTAATTTCCGAGAAACACCTATGGAAGACTACCTAAATTCAAAGCAGGTTAATATAAGGGAACAGGTCAGTAAAACAGAAAACTTACTATGTTTGTGTAGCCTGATGTTGTCTACCAGCTGTAATTTGTAGCTTTACATCTGACATAGAGATCCCTGTTTTCCTGAGGTATTACATTTTCTTGTTGGTCTTCAATGTCTGGACTGTTACCCAGATACTTTGATTCTATTTCAACCTGAATCTTCCACTTGGTATCTTCAGTTCTCTGAGAACTTTAACACTGCATGCTTTGATAATGTACCGGCTGTTGGCAGTCGGATTTCTCGAGGCTTCCATTAAGACTTCATTTTTGGGCTGTTAAACAGACAGGAACTTTTCAAAAGCCTGAAGTAATGATTGCGGGATTGGAAGATGTTGATTTTTCTTCTGGGCCTAATTCAAAATTCTTTCTCTTTTGTTAGTATCTCAAAGGAACTGGAGGTGCTGTGTTTTTTTTTTTTTTCTTTCTCCTCAAGCATTCCAATTCTCAGCTGTACAAGCAGTGACTAAATGAGCCATAGACAAATGTATATGAGGGATACTTGTGTTATCTCAATTGTCATAATGTATTTAGCATTTAAGAACTGATAGTCAAAATAATTAGTCAGATTTTTTTCGGCAGGTCTTTAAGAACGTGAACTGTTGCCATATAGTAGAATTCTTGTACCTTGAAACAGTTGTCATGGATGTTGTTTGTTGAAGAATTAAAAATAAAAAAGAGTAAGAAAAGAAGTGTGTGAGTAAATGGCCAGTCACTGTAGAATGTCGGTGCATCTCTTGGCTGTGCTTGCTGACAGGCTCTGTTGAGAATTACTTGCTACTGCTTTTTTCTCCTCTAAGCATATCAACTGGCATTTTTTTACTGGAATTTTTCTTGCATAATTTGGGATTTCCTGCTTAAAAGTTGCACTAAAACAGATGTACGCTTGAAGGAGTACTTTCAGTACTTGGGTTCTGAAACTGCAGCAGTATTTAAGCAGATGAGAATGGAGGCATGTTCATGTAATTTTATCTCTGTGGGTACTTTATTACTCATGTGAGAAAGCTGATTTGACTTATGAATGAGATTTATGTTGGCACTGATCTGGAAACCTTAAAAAGTGATAGAAAGTAGTACTGTAGCTTTAGGAAAATTAGTTATTGTCACTAGGTTTTTAGAGGAAATTAATTTAACTATCTTACTCTTGCTGTGTCTCACACATTATAATTTACTGCTTCATGGGACCTGTGTAAGAGTTGGTCCCAAATGGACTGTGACAACCTGTTATGCCTGTTTACAGCTTTGGAACTGAATATATCTAATAGAAAATGCTGTATATCATACTCGGTATATTTAGTGCCTCCGGTGGTTCTTGATTAGACATACAGTCATTAGTCTGTTGTCAAATGGTGGTTGAGTATTACTACATTTTTCTCCCCAGATGGGGACAAGTTAATTTTGAAGCAAAAGTTCAGATTCTTTCTCCTGCAAGTAGCCAAATTTTCGATAAGTTCATTTTGGCTTTTGCCTTTCATTTCAAGCCCCAGTAAATGTCATGTGTATTTTTCAGGAAAGTTGAAAACTAGGCTGTTGAATTTTTGGGAAAGGCTTTTTTGTCTGACAGTTTGATTGTAAGTGCTTCAGTATATGGGAATTTTGAATAGTTGAAATATTGACAACTTAATTTTTCATGTAAAATACCTTTAGCCTACACTTCTACAGACAAGTGACTACAAGAAGATCTTGCTTGCTATTTTAGAAGGTAACTCATTAGCTGTAATATCAGTGAAGGAGTGGATGTTTCATTATAATGCCAGTTTTCATTTTGAGGTCTTAACTCAGAAGGTAAATAATCAGAAATGTATTCTTATAATCCAAAGTTTATTTTTAAAATCTTGTCAGTTGCCAACTCTTAGAGTATGCTCTGCTGTACTGAAGCCAGCCACTGTGAGTTGAAAAATTAGTGCTGAATGTACTGCCAATTATGTTAGCCTCTGCTCTTTCAAGCTTCCTTCACAGCTGTCCCTATGCCTCTTCTGATGATGTCTGTGCTGCGGAAAATGGCCCTCAAGCTATCTTCTGTTGGAGTCATAAGACTCAGTTTTCAAGGTAAACTTGCCCCTATTTTTGACAAGCCAGGTTGAGAAATAAAGTAATCCTGATCCTGATTTCAAGAGTGAAAGCACCTTAAAAGTTGTGATAGCTTCTCGAGTAGATTGACTGAATAGGAACCATAATCATTTTATCTGTTGGGTTTTAATTCACTACTGCAAGTGTGAGCTATAAATGGTGCAAACATGTATTCCTCCTGTCCTATAAATAGTACAAAGTTTTCGTATCTATCGTTCTCACATGAAGATATGTTAACATGCTTGTAATGGAAAGCAAATGTAATTTGTAATCTTAAAGTACAAATCTCTGCTATTTCTTCCACTTGTCTATAAATATATATGCATAAACCTGATTCATGACCTACAGATGTGATCCAGTTAGTGAAGTGAGTTAGTTTCCTATTCTTCCAATAAAAAGAGGTTCCCCTTTCTCTGAGCAATTTTTGGTACCTAGCAATGTTATTTTATTGCTATATTGATACTAAGTGCCTGTTTGAATGACCAAAGAGTGGAGAATCTTGAAAAGCTAATGTTACTTTTTAAATACATTTTTTACAAGAAATCTTTACTGTTTTCTATTTTGAGAAGTGATAACTGAATTTGGTATGTTGTGTGTCTGCCATGGATACTGTGCTCTCCGGGCTGGAAACTGAGTAATTTATGAGAACTACTTAGTCAAATCAGATTGGTAGATCACAGTCATCTAAACAGCTAGAAAAAAATGAGAATCCTTTATGTAAAGTCCGTTTTAAGATGAGATCAGAACTGGTCAACCAGCAAAGAACTACCTTACAAAGAGGCAGAAGAATTTCTTAAATTCACTTTTTGAAATTTGAGAAAGGTTAAAACATCTGCAAGTGAGAAACATCCTTTGCACCAGGAGAACTATAGTCACTAAAATATCTCCACTATGGTAGCGTATGTATAACATCCCTTCTGTTACATGTAGTTAAATGTTTTTTCAATCTCATTACGTATGTGTACACATATATTTTATGTGAGCTGTTTATTTCAGTCTTTCTGAGCTTTGGCTGCATGCTTTATCCTGAACTTGAAATCAGCATAGAAAGGAAGGAGCTGTCTTCAGGATAAGCTTAAGCACCAGACATATTTTTTTCTGGTTTGGGAGGCATACCAGTATGTTGGTCACTATCAGCGTGTGTGTTTCATCCTATCACTCTTGAAACCATAAGAGAAAATAATATGCTGAAGATGCGCAAGTTTAAGCAGCTTTTCAAGAGCTTGAGCTGTAATTGTTAACAAAGTATGGGAAGTAACATTCTGTAATTTCTCTTATGTTGCTAGTGATGGCAAGATTGAAAATGGCAAGAAGGTGGGTGGCTTCATGGCCTTTGTAATGGTGTAACCTAGACACTACAGATTCCTTGTGTTAATGTGATTATTTCCTCTTTTTACAGAATTAGATTTTTAGGCATGGAAGTCTCATTTTACTGAAGATGATGTGAATTTCTTGATTCGGTCTCAGGATTTCACTTGATAACTGTTTAAATTGATACTAGATATGGCATCTCTGGTTCCCTGCGAATTGTGGCTTTGTCTTGACAGACACTAAATTTCAGCAAACAAAGTAAAGCTCATGGCAACAAACACACCAAGAGAAAACTTCCTGGGTGAGATGTAGTGCTGATGATTCTGTAGGAATTTACTGTTCACTCATTTAGCAAAATGGCTGGAGTCTTTCACTTCTTTGACATCTGTGTCCTATGGGAACCTTGTTCAGGGCTTGTATTGCAAGGGAAGATGAAAAAGAAGAGGTCTTACAATCCTGTTGACTACTTTAAAAAAGAAATACACGATCTCTAGGCAAGTCAGATCCTAAAATGAAGTTCTATCTTCAGTTCATTGTTTTTTGTCATTACTGAGTGATGACTGTATTTAATGTCTTCTCAGAAATGTGAAACTGGGAAAGCTTAATCTTTGTGAGGTTTTACATGAGTGCTGTAAGAGCTGTGGGAGTCTGATGGAGGAAGGGGGTGAGTTGTGGATGAACCACAAAGTCTACTGTAGCATCATGCTCTTCCTGTGCTTTTATCAGGTTTGTCTTGCTTTGTTCTTAGTTGACCCTCCTCTCTATGACCTTTCTTTACTACTCTCCATAAAAATGTTTCATTTCTTCACGTTTTTGTGTCCCTGCCTTTGCTGAGGAAACAAGTTGCTTGAGGACGCAGAGTGCAGGGTGTCTCTTCATAGTAATCAACCTTCTGCCACCACACAGCTTCAGTGAATAAGGATCATATTGTTACATACCAGTAGAACTGTACTTACGTGTGTAATTGGGCACTGATTGATAGTTGAGATGTTAACAACTTGCAAATGTGAGGGTTTTTAAGGAATTCAGTAGGCTTTTTTTCATAGCTGCCTTTCTGCTTGAATCAAATTTGTAATGTTTTTTAGATCTATTGTGTTGGGAAATCAGAGCATTGTATTACAATTTTGCAATTTGATTTTTTTCCTAGTCAAAGACAGCCACACAACCATAATGTGATATGTAAGAAATTTTTCTGATTACTAGGTACTGAAAAACAGTGACTTTTGGAGTACCCACAGGGGAGAAATGTGTAAGCTACAGTAAATAAACCTTCACCATACTGCAGATTTGTAACTCACAGTAAATAAATCATTAGCACTAACAATAATGTCAATGTTCTTATCCTCTTTAAGGAAAGGAATTTTTATCCTGTAAAGAAGTATTAAAACATTTCAGTACAGGGAAGTGACTCTCTTTAGTTTTATTAACCATACAAACGTATTTGGTCATTTACAGAAGGACCATAGCAATGTAACTTGCTTTCCAGATCAAGTATGAAAGAATGCCAGTGCATATGGTGCCCTCCTCCTGTAACCTGCATTCTTGAGAGAGACCATCTTATCAACTGTAACTATTTGTATACTGACAATGAGCACCTCTTTTCTAACTGCTTGATACGTGCCTCTAAAAAAAAAAAAAAAAAAGTTGGATCTTCCATAGCTAGGTTTTTTTCTTAGAGTTGGTTTGTGTGTATGTCCTGGTTCTGTCTTGGCTTGAAATAATTCCCAACCCTTGGCAGAAATGCAGTGTTTGTAGCCTGGAACTTGGTGGCACTATGTTTGAGCGATCCTGTTGCTCCCTCAGCTGCTCAGCAGTTAGAAAATGCTGCTGTGGAATAGTGTTTGCAACATCCAGCTTGTTATGACTAAAGCGGAAATCTGTCATTTCTTCCAATAAACCGCTGCTTCAACCTATCTCTTCTTGTAGTGGGGGAAACCTTAACTTCACTGAATCTGTGGTTTGAAGGAGGCTGTGCTCCAGAAACACTCGCAGCTCAACTCTAGTGAAATATATGGAAAGCCTTCCTCTTTTGTGTGCCCGATTTTTATCATTTCTTTGCTGTCTCTGAACTTGTTATTACCACTGGTAATATATTCAGCAGGATTATTTCTGTCCTTGTATCTTAACTTTTGAAGAATCTTTTACCCCAACCAAGGATTGAAACTTTTCTGATTGTTGTTGAGTTGCAGGAGACTGACTTATGTGGCACACTTATCATCTGAAAAAAAAACTTGTCATATGCCCTAATACTTTTTTTTTTTTATTATTATTCAACTTCACTTGCAGTCAGTCCTCTTTAGAAAGAGGATTTATAAGTTGGAATATGCTTTTAAAATTTTTTGTATATGTATCTACCATTTACCATTTAATCTTTCAAAACGTTTTTCTTTCCCTTATCCCATTAAATATATTGGTTGCCTAACCTTGTGGACATGCCTGAAATGATTTTGCTCTTTTGTGAAAATTGCTTCTAGGCATTTTGGAGGGGAATTGATATCCTGATGGAGAAAGGAACCAGAAAAACCTTACTTCGGGATATACCCTGCCTTATGCAGTGGAGCCCTTTTACTTCAGTTCATTAGTGTGTTCTTAAGCATTATTTTAAATAGGAGACATTACCTATATGGATTGAGCTTTAACATACTTAATTTCTTGTTTAAACTTTATACAACTTCTGTATTCTAGATGATGTAGGAGAATCCTTTATCCTCTATGTGCACTGTTGTCTGATAAGCAACCTTTCTGGCATAAGGAAATACCTTAATTTTACAAATGCCCAAGGGTCTGTCCTTAGCACTATGTGAAAAAAAGCACAGGAAGTTTTGGTATCTGTTGTCCAACATTTGCATTTCTTCCCCAAAAAGCTGCTATTTAAAGTGCTGTTTTGTCTTTTCATTGTCTGCTGGAAGCATATTTGTGTTAAATGGTATACTAATATCCTTAGGTAACATCAGGTACGTCTTTGGAATATTTTTTTTTTTTCCAAAGGTGTCTTTTCCTTTATCAAACTACATGCCATTGCTTTAATTGGGTTGGTTTTAAAAGAAGTGTTTCATTTTCTGTAAAGCTGAGAACTGGTGATCCTACTCCTGGAAAAGCATTCCAGATCTTAGTACAAGTAAATCTTTAACTGAATAAAATTGTCTGCTTCGTAGAAGAAATGAAGCTTCGGTAGCTAACTCCTTGCAATATGTCAGCTGCTTTAGACTCATGTATGTTCTTTGTATTCACCTGGGAACTCTTATTTGTATGGTTTTATTACTAGAGTTTTCTAAATATTCTGCTAAAGCTGCCTTGCCTCTAGGTGATTTTCAGTTTCGTAGAGATGGAGGTGGATTGTTGTATTGTATCCTGTATGGCAGGTACTGCTTATCGTGTATCTTATTTGAAGTAGAAAAGAGACTGTGCCCTCTTCTTTAATCTGTTTTAAACACAGTTTGTTACAATTTCCTTGACTAAAATACAGCATTGGTAATTTATGCACTGTGTTACTGTTTTCAGAGAACTCTGGGGAAGTCCTCTTAAAGCCTGTTGTGGGCCAAATGAGTAGAAGCCAAAACTTTTAAATCTTTGTATGAGTCAGTCTACGCATACTTTCATTGTTTATATATATTTATATTGTACCAAAATAATTTCAAAAGTCAGAATGATTTTGTCTGTTCATGCCTGAAGCTCCTCCTCTCACCTTGGTGCTCGCATGCTGTTTCTCACACTTTCCCCCTCGCTGCCAGGCCGTGTTTTGTCCTTCCTTACACGTGCTTTCCCTGAGGTGCTGCCATCCCGCCTGAGAGGCTCAGCTGTGCCCTGCGGTGCGTCTGCTGGAGCCTCAGAGAGGCCGTCCCTGCAGCCCCCCTGCTGCCAGCACCTGGACATCTGCATTCCACATAACTCTTTAAACTCGTTTTTGTAACAAAAAGGATTTAACCTTACTGTTTGATGCAAAGTGACATGGCACTCTGTGTAGATACCCACACACATGGAGCTTGTGCTATGTATATATTTTATAGCTATATACTTTTTATTACATATAAGTTATATGTGTTGCTTCTGATGAAATCGAAAGGGTCAGATAGCTGGGTTAAGTGCAGTATTGGGTCACTGCATTTTACACAAATGTATTCAGTCGCCTTACAGTGCTGGGGCCAGAACTCTGTGCGTTAGTGCCGCAGAGCAGAGAATTTCCTGGTGGGTGCTGCATCAGAAGCTTTATAGATCAAGAAGACGTTTTTAGCTCAATATGAGAATCCTTATAATTAAATCTTGAGAATTTTGTTAAGTGCTTGCTGAATCTGTATAAATCCAACCACCAGAACTATAATTTTTGCAGAGCCTTTGTGTGACCCCTTTCTCTGGGAAGCTCTGTTGTGGAAGAAAAAAGTAATTTCCAAAAAAGTTAGGAAAGTGTCCATATTTTCAGGATTTGTTTTAAAGCCTGTTTTGTTCTTGCTGTAAGGAAGAAATTACAACATGCTGCTCAGTGGTGTTAAGCAATTCACTGATAAGTGATGTCTTTTTGAAATGATTTTTTTTTTCTTTTTGAAAACAAAAACAATGAGCAAGTCTTTGCCATTCACCTTCATTGCTTTGGAGTCTTCTTTTGGCGAAGTGCAGGGAGGTTAGCCATTCTTTAGGGATGCTACTCATGTTCACGGCGAGTTCATGGAATTCTTATGTATTTTCTGAGTTGTCCTTCAGAGAGTTTTGCCCTGTGATCAAAATTAGAAAAAAAAAAAGTAGAGGAGTAAGCTGCAGAGAATGACTGCTATCAACCTGTGTCTGAACAACAGGGTTAAGTGTGACCAGAAGGAAGGCAAATAACAGGAACGCTTGTCTAAATGACATAATATACCTGTTCTTGGGTCTGAGAGAGCTCTTCACGTCATGCAGAAGAGTTAGGGAGACAGGGCTTTGAAGAGATTCAGAGCAGAAGATACATGGGTGGGAGATGTTGGCTACTTCAGTTAATAGTGATGTGGTCTGACACAACTTCTGAGATGCTGATAAGACTTGGTAGACGCTGAATAATTCCTCTTATTAAAGCACTGTTTTGAAAATCTGCTTGACAAATCTGCTATAGCAAAGTGCTTTTGCCGTACCACTGCATTTATGTAACTGATTATCCCCTTTTCTCTAAGAGCTCAGAAGAGCAGATACTTATGGAGGACAAACTGACCTACACTGGAGTAGTTCAAAGGACACAGCCATCTGCCCCTTCTCCTATATCACTATCTTTATCCTGTCTCTGCCCTATTAGACCTTTCTATGTTACAGCTTTGCTTAGGAGAGGGGAAGGGGACTGGAGACACAGATCCTGAACTCTCTCAGCTTACACTTTTGCTGACTCTAGGGTTTTTCTTCCTCCTTACCCTTCCTTCAGCATAACTGTTGTGTGAAATGAAAACTTGGAACATCAGATATTTTTATTTCTTTTCCTTTTTTCATTAACCTCATATGAAATGATCAACTATCAAGTTCAGACAAGAATGGAGATTTGCACAGCAGAGCCACATGGGATTAGGTTAGGCCAATAAGTAATGAAATCTTGGGACAGAAGACCACCACTGCTGTCCAAGAAAGACTTGATGGTTCTGACCTATTCTGCTGTCCTCATTCCTCTACGAACATCAAGCTGTCCTTTGGTTCCAATCTGTTTAATGTTAGGGGCAGTTATGTTGGCCTACTCAGAAAGAGAGAGCACAAATCTAAACTGTGTCCATAATTTCTTTGCTTTTCAGTCCTGTGACTGAAAACACAGCTCACAGGTCCACCATCTCCACTCCCCTATCACTTCAGAGCTCATCCAGGGATATGAAAAAAGAATCCTTGTGGTTAGGGTGGCTTTAGCTGCAGTGGAGGTAAGCAGCAATGATGCATTGAGAGGGCAGGAACACTGGAGTAATGCTGGACCAATATGGTGAAACAGGAGAGTTCATGCAGAGTTGTGTAGTGGGAATCTGTAGGAAAGCGGGGGAAGAATTTTGTCAGCTACCCTCTGGTATATTTACATGACCTTCTTGGCTTACAAGTAATATCACAGTGTCCACCTCACTATAGGAGGTCGCAGAAGCAGTTGTGCTGCAATAGTTGATGGCGGATTAAGGAAAGAGTTAATCTGCAAAAAAAAAAATGTAATCATATTATTCTGTAGTTGGGCTGTTTCTTGCTGAGGCAGAAATAAGGTTAATTGTTATATTGACTGGAGAGATTAGAAATCTGATAAGGGAAAAATGCCAAGTGAAACAGAACTGCTCCAGTGCTACATTGGGCTTTCAAATCAACTATGTTATACTCTGAAAAACTAGAGTTAAAAAGTTAAGGGTGATTAAGTTAAAGGTGTGACATGACTATCAGCCTTGTCTTAGAATAATACACCAATGTACAAGTAACATGAAGCTAGCACTTAGGTATTACAGAGCTCTCAGGCTTTGCTTTCCTTTGGCTAAGGCTGGACTCCAGGCTTTGGCGACTTTTCTCTTTTGTTCTGAGTGTATCTTCTAATTGCTATTGCTTAGTGGTCCTTGGATCAGTTGAAACAGCCAGGTTAACAGTTCTGAAATAAAGCATGACTGTCTTCAGTTTATGTAATGTAAATAGTAGAACCAATCTGCTTTATCCAATTCTATTAGCATTCGGTATAACTATAAACTGTTACTTACTGGCAGTTAAGATCACTGCTCAAGTTCACGTTTGCAAAACAAAATAGACTTCGAGGGTCTAATAGAACACAATGCTTTCATATGTAGCACTGATATCATGCATTTCCTTGTCCTCCTTACTGAATCCTTCTTGAACTTAATGCCAGGCTACTGTAAGGCCATCTTGTAGCTGCAGCATGTGTTCGTAACTCCATAATTATTGTGTTTCAGATTTTAAGTTTTAGAACTTGTTTTGTAAGTGGAGGAGTCAGAACTTGCCAACTGCAAGTGTGTTAATGAAGTTTTTTAAGAAAAAAAAACCCCAAACAAAACACCAACCCAAAAACAAACAAAAAAAGAAAGCAGCTTATTACTTCATCTCTGTAAGTAAAGACAACTAAAAAGAAAAATGGAAGTTGTGAGTGCTAAGAAACTACTAAAATCTCATTCTAAAAAATAAGAAAATAATTTATACTTTACAAGCTCTGGTGGTTCAGAATGAAGTCAACAAATATTAAAGTGAAAATAAGACAAGATATTTATTTTATTTCTTAATAAGAGTTTTAGAAACAGATGAGTGGTGCATTGGATTTTCCATCATGTTAAATCTTTTAAAATGAAAGCCAGTCATCTCTTTAAAAAGAGACTGTAATTCAGTAACAGTTCACTCAGTACTGGAATTACTGGGTGAAATGCTGTCAAGATTAAAACCAGCCCATGTATGTACAAGATTGGAAATGGCCATTCAAATTGTGCTACCTAGACTATACAAGAAATGATCTTATCACTGCAGCTTTTGCTTGCTTTCCTCCTAATGTTAATTCCATTTGATTAAACTGAGAACTCCTTAAGGGAAAGACTTTTGCTTTGGTTGTATAGCCCATACTATCCTGAAGTATTTTAACTGTAGTGCTTGGGAGCTGTTTGAGTACTGCTGATAATATGTAGTCATCAGCAACATTTCTTATGTGGATGAAGATGCGGAGTGTAATGACACTGGAAGATGTCTGGTTCTTCAGCTTCTCATTTCCAACCTTATCATTTAGTTTCTCTGCTGGTTATAATACCAATGTGCAAAATATGTTCTTGTGGTTTATGATCAGACTGAATTAGGTTTCTATTCCAAGTTACACTCTTAACTTTTACCTGCCATAGTTTTCCCAGCTGTGAAATTGGATTTATCATTGTAATTTGCTTTGGGAAGGGATGATATTAATGCCAATAACCAGTATCTAATTGCTCCTCATGTATTGGAAGAAGAAAAGGGCCGAATATTCAAGGAATTAATCTCTGAACTCTCTCTGAAGAAATAATCTTATATGTTTGTTAAAGACAAATTCTGATCACCTTGCTCAGGTTAAATTTATAATTATTGATATTAATATTTACTTGTCAGTTAAAGAAATTATAAACACCTTCACCCAGAAGGGTATGAGTTAATATAGCCTGGAAAACTCAGTACTGTTTTAATGAAAGACAAGTTGTGGAAAACAGCAAGCCAGCTTTAACCTGTATGGCAAAAAAAAAAAAAGTCTGTTGTCTGGATCTTAAAACTTGTCTGAGAATTTTGAGTGATATACGTCTGATTTCACCAAGAGTGTTCCTCAAAACCGTCCTCTTGAACTTTGACCCAAAGGTCTCGAGGAATTAAAATGTGTTTTGGACAGTGTGTTCTTTAGGTAGTATTTCGGCAAGAACAGACAAAAACCTGGTAGTTCCTGTGGAAGTAGTTGTGGAGGGCTTTCCTGCAACAGCACTTAAAGCTTATGTGACTGAAGAAGATAAAGTGACAGTGCCATGGCAAGAAGATAAACCATGTCTGTAACTGCAAGTTTGTTGTACACAGAAATACCATTTTTGTTGTTAGCCTGGGGCGTCCACCACAGTTGTTGATAAATGTCAACATTGCATTGATAAGTGTCTCATTTTTTCCTGTTTTTAGAAAGTAAGGAGTTCTTTATTTGTGAGACTCTTGAGCTGTCGTCTTAGAGTGGACAAAAGAGCAGAGTGTCTTGCTGCTACACCTGTTGCCTGCTTGGTGGGTTAATGGTGATTTTAATTCCTTTGTGGTCAGGTTATCCTTTCCCCAGAGTAGAAGATAGGTACCAGGAATACAGAAGTGACTTTCTCAGCAGTTTGGTCATTGGCGCAGGTATTGAAAAGCATTTTCAGTGGTGACTAGCTTTGTTAATCTCATTTGAGTGCTTGGCAAAAAATATGATAAAGAGTAGAACTTAACATTTGTGAAGGTTTTAACAGTTAGAAGTCATTCCTGTAAAAAGCAGAAACTCTGAAAAGTTTGACTGAAAGTGGTAACTATATTAATGACCTGATCTCCAAAAGCAAGAACCAAACTTACATGAATTTCTCAAACAGTTTTGGTTTTCCAACACCTATATAAAATTACCAGGCTTTGCTGAAAACTGAGTCCTTTTATTAATACTGGTCTAAATGCTTTCCCATGTAACATGGGAAAACAACAAAACCTGCCGTTAGTCTGTGATACTCTCATATGACATTCTGCTTGGGCATATTTTGTAATAATTTGGAATTCTTGAGAAGGATGTGGGGTTTTTATCTGGTTGGTTTTGTGTTTGTGTTTGTTTTTTGTTTTTTTTTTTTTTTCCCTGTAGGAGGAGGAAGGTGACTGATAAGTTGTCTCAGGAATTACTTCTTGAATTGTATGCCCAAATTATCTTGTGAATGATTTTTTAGGAATAGAAATGCTGTGCTGCATTTTAAGGAAAACAAAAATATGATGTTATTTAGTGTTAAACTTGTCCATATAAAGACACATAGCACTGAAACAGCTAAATTGCTCTTAATTTTTACCTGCCATGGCTTTATTGCAGTTTTCTATGTAAACACGTCCTTAGAAGAGCACAGATAACCTTAAACAGAAACGATAATAACATTTTGAGCCACATCGTTAAAGACCATATGTGATATGCATATGGAAAGAATTTTCATACATATCTGACTTTTATGCATGTGTTGTTAGTGTAGTTGTTTTCAACCTGATTTTTTCAAGGTAAACACTCAGATAAGACATCAGTGCTTAAATGTGATCTGGGCTTGTGTACATATGGAGTTAGTATCTGTATATGTTTAAATTTTACCTTTATATGAATAACTATTAGTCTAGAAAGCCCTTCTTTGGAGGAGTGGAATGTTAAAAGAGTACTTTATATATAAAAGAGAGTACTACTTTGTATATAGATTATTGGTTTATGTGGAGAGAGTTAATTATTTAGAGTGACAGATGGGAAAGAAAATATTTCTGGGCTCATCTACAGTAGTATAAGATGGAAGAGGGAACACTAACAGCTGAGATGGCTGGGCAGCTCAGGGCTGGGGCAAGCAAACTTCTCATAAACTAACCTATGTGTGTTAAATGTATGTCTTAACACTCTGTCTATATAAAAATAATTGTGTAGATTTTGAAAGTTCTAATTGTACAGAATATGAAAGTTATAGCTGTCTGAATGCCTTGGTCCTCATGTTTGTTCTACACTTTATGTCTGTGTGCCAGTATGACATTTCATCATCCCCCTTGCTCAGGCATGAGGAAAGCCTCGTTGTGCTCTGAAGGCTACGGGAGATCGTGGATGGGAAGACTGTATTTATCCCAGTAGGATTGCCACAGTGGGAGACAATCAGGGCTGAGAACCTACCTCCAAGTATTGTCCATCTCCTTACCTCTGAGAAATAACATTGGTCCTCAGGCTGAAAAATGTAGGCTCATCTGGTCTTATCAACCCCATTATTTCTGAGAGATAATACTCTCCTCTTTCCACACTTTCCTGGTTGGAGGAGTTCACTCCCAGACTTTATGAGCTTTCCACCTCCCAAGTGACAGAGAGGTAAAACCCTTGAACACGGTAGATGTTGAATGAAACTGGAACAGTGCTCACAACCAGCATCCTTTCTACGTGCTCATAATAACACAGTGCAATAACCTGAACAGAAAAGAATTGCAGAGAGCAGATGTGTGTAATGGGTCTGATGTGCATTTGCAAATTATTGATCTCCTGGAACATCATTTGTTCATTACGCTGCTTTCACTGACCTGAGAACACAGACATGTTCTGGTGCTGCACAGACCTTTGTGGAGAGAGGGTGTGCAGTATGGTTGATGCAGGTATCAGGCTGTGAACTTGAAAGCTGGTGTGTATGCTTTTTCTGGAGAATGGGAAAGTACAGAACTTGCAAATGATCTTAGTGTTTAGTGGCTTATATGTTGTGTGGTAGTCGCTTAAGCCCTTTTGTTGGCAAGTGAAGGTGAGTAACTCAATGTTCTTTTTTTTTTCTGAAAGCAGTATAAAATATCTGTTGCAGATTCTTGAGGAAAATAAAACTACTTGATGGACTGTTATTTAACAATTTGTTACTATCATGATTTTGCTTATGGTGAGAGTTTCGGGATGGCTTTTTAAGGAAACAGTGCATATGATTGACTGACAGTGCAATTGTAGTTCCCTTTATTGTCTCTCCTTCCTGCTTGAATAATTTCTGAACTCATTGTTTAGTGTCAGTTGAATTTTTTAGAGTTCAAAAAATTGCTGAGATAACTAATTTCCTACAAATATCAGTAGTTAGAGAGAAACTGCTGCTTTCCTGAAGGGAATGACACAGAGCTCAGTTTACTCATTCTGTTTTTCTGTCAGCTTTCTGGTCAGTTGGTTCTACATCATTTTTGTTTGTCCAACTATATGTTTTTTCTTGTTGAGGGGGTGTCGGGGGGAAAACAGAAGGCAGAGGGGTTAACACTGTTGGGAAACAGGCAGAGATTAGGGTACAAGGAATGCAGATCTAACCAACTTGTTATTATTTCAAAATAATGTTGCAAATTGAAATGTCAGTGCTCGTATTTCCATTCCAATAATTTACAAATATATGATAAATTTATAATATAATGACTATGCCAGATACTTTTCTGGTAAATAATACCTGGTCTTCAACCCAAAAACCAGAATCATAGAACAACCTGGGTCGGAACAGACCTCGAAAGGCTGTCTGGTCCAACCTTTTGTGTGAAGGGGAGCCTAGATGAGATTATCTAGCACCTTGTCCAACCGCATATTGAAAACCTCCAGTGATGAGGACTCTACCGCATCCTTGAGGAGGTTGTACCAGTGATTGATTGTTCCCAGTGTAAAAAATTTCTTCTATCAAGATGAAACCTCTCATGGTGCAACTTGTACCCATTGCCCACTTCTCCATGTGGCTCCTTGTGAAGAGAAAGTCTCATCATCTTTGTAGCGTCACTTTAAATACTGGACTACTGTGATGAGGCCCCTCTGAGACTTCTCTGTGGAGAAAAGACCAAACTCCTTCAGTCGTTCCTCACAGGGCAGGTTCTCCAGCTCTTAAATACTTATACAAAAAAAACCCCAACCTATGAAGTCCCTGAGTCTTGGCATGTTGTGAAATTCCTGATCTCTTTTAACCTTAATTTTCATATTGAACAAACTCTGAGCTGTTGGAATCAGCTGTCCACAGTTGCAAAGTCTAATTCCTGCAGAGTTACAGCCCCTGGCATTACCTCGGGCATGTAAAACGAAACTTCTGGTTATGGAATTCGGGTGTTACATTTGCAATAAACAGGAAAATTAAATTAGTCTCTTACTGGAGCATGTTGATCTTGCCTTCTGTTTGCTTTCTATTGTATGTCTGTCTGCAGTCTATTTTGTTTCTCATTCGCTCAAGTTTAAACATAGCTTTCTGCTCCTTTTCTCCATTTTACCTGTCACTGTTTAATCTGCTTACAGTGAACACCCCCCCCCTTTTTTTTTCTTATTTTTATTTTATTTTTTCTTTCTTCTTCTCTCCAGAAGCTCTTAAGAATGTTTTTATGCTTTCTTTGACACAGGGCTAGACTTGAGACTTTTCACACCCCCTCCCCTCTTTCTGATGTGTTCAAGGTAAAAGAGGAATAAACTACCAATTCCTTTGGAGTACTGGTGGAGGAATATCTGAAGTGGCTAAACACTGTCCATCCTTTTAAGCACTCATCTGTCACAGTATTTACAATATTTAAGTTTTCTTAACTTGCAAAAAAACCCTAAACCAAAACAAAGACCGCCACCACTCCTCCTCAACCCACCCTCTCGTTCTCCTTTTCAAGTCTCTTGTCCTCCCGTGGCTGCCCCAAGTGCATTTCCTGTCCTTCTGCATACTCTGGGAAATTGAAGTAGGAAGATAATCTGTGCTCTGCTGATCTGCCTCGTATTATCTTTTTAACACTCGAGTGTAAAAGCTGCCTGTGCTGTAAGATTCAATAGTACATATGTGGAACTTTAGAGAACTCTCCTTCTTTCCCCCCGCCCCCCTCCAGGATTTGCTTGCATTTGTAAAAAGTAGAAGCATAATAATAGAGGAATTGCCTGCAACAGAGTACAATAAAAAAAAAAAAGCAAGGTTTGAAGTGCTGATCTTTAGCACTTAAGAAATGCTTTTGAAAGAGCTGTACTACTAAGACTGCCTATTCTGAAAACACTGTATCAGTATTATGTGATTTTATACTTTTGAGGTAGTGTTTGCTGTGCATGAAATTCGTATTGGCTGTGTTACCTCGCATTTGGAAGAAGGTTTCTGACTCATGTACCACACTTGGTTGCTCTGCCAAATTATGAGGAAAAAAAAAATCAGTATTTTTTCATAGTTCTCTAAATTATAACTGATGGGGAGACCGGCTTACAGAAGTGTTGTGGGTTTTTCTGCAGTGACATCTGTGGAGTGTATATATAGTAGGTTCCCAAGTTGGAAGCCAGAAGAGTATGTGGGAAGCGTGAAAAGGGGGATGGGAGGGGAGCAAACAAGAAATTCAGACAAAAGGAAATTGTTGATGCAAGTTAATGCCTTTTCTTAGTGATATTGATAAATTTCTGCTGCTGTTCAAGCAGTCTAAATTATTCTCCTTCTGATTCTGTTTCCTTTTTCTTTTCTCCTGTTGCCTAGAAAACATGAGTGGAATCTAGTTGGACAAGAGGCTGCTTTTTCATTGTTTTGTGGCTCTGTTGCTAGCTATTGTCCTCTTTGCTCAGGCAGTTCATGTCAGTCTTTGTGTGGAGTAAGAAAAATGTTTTTCCTTTTTTCTTTAAAGATTAAGTTCTAAACTGTGTGGGTTGCTTTTATTTGAAAAGCAAGCAGTGCTAACCTAAGAGTATCAACTATCAGCTAACACATTTTTGCTTGTGATGTCGCCTTTAGCACTTTCTTCATTCAGATATACTTCTTAAATTTGTGGGCTAGTTTTGGGGGTAAAGCAGTCTTGAAGTCTAGTTTCACTTTTTAATAGACTTTGTTTGAAATTAAGGAACTCTAAGTAAGACAGCTCATTTAATGACTTTTTCTGTCAGGTATAAAAACCAGATCGCTGACAATGTTGTATGTTTTCAACAGCTGAAAATAGAGCCAATATTGCTCTTAAGTAGGAGCAGAGCCGTAAGACCCAGTAAAGTAGTGCAGCCTTAAGCAGTGTCACTGAGATCTTGTTTGTTGTGGCTTACTTAGCCCTGTTCTTTACTACATCACTGATTATTTATGAATGAAGATTGTTTTTGAGGACACTCTTGAAACAGAACTGAAATGTAGCTGTTTGCTAGTATGAAAATGCACTCATGGATGCATAGGATAGTGCAAAAATGAGACATTTAGTTCTCTTGTATGTTACAGTTCTTACAGGTAGTATTTATATGATCATACTTCTTCATTGCCTTTATTTTGCTGTACTAATTGATTATATGATGGTAAGAAAATATGTTGAAAATGGAAGATGCTGTAACTGTTTGATTATCTGTCGTGTTATTTTTTTCTTTTTCAGGCATCTATTAACAAGCTAAAAGTGACAGAACCATGGCTCAGTTTCCAACACCTTTTGGGGGTAGGTGGTTTATAGTGTATTCTGAAATAGTCTTATACGCAAAAATTCTGCATAAATGTGTTGCTTTCTAAATATGCTCTGTATGGATAGTGTTTGTAGATAGTGTGTCTTTCTGAGATGATAGTTTATCTGATTTGTGATGCTTTTGCAGACCCCTTAGAGAACAAACATGAAATTTTGCAGAGATATCTCAGGAGAGTCAAACAGAAAAGCTGTGCTGGATCCCTTTTTGTGCACTGATCCGTTACAGTCCTATAGTTTGTAACTGTGGGGCAGATCCAGGCCACTCAGCCACTGACAGTAGGGCATAGCCTCATCCTGCGCTTACTCAGTTTTGTTTGCCTGTCTTAAGCTTCCCTGTTCAGTCCTGCCTGCTTTTTTTTTTTAATATACTTTTATATACTTTTTTTCAGAGGAAAGTCTAAAATGCTGTTTAAATGTTATAAATTCTAGCTTTATAAGCACTACTTGTGGCGGAGAAATGGATGTGCTTTTTCTTTGAGGATTCTTGGACTTTCTAATTGCTAAAAAGTACAGCAGATGCCTTTAGATGCTATCATTTAAAATATATGTTCCTTATTGTCCCATAACCCATGTTTATATTAGAACAAAGGTGCTGTATTTTTTTAGCTCTCCATTTATAACAAGGGAAGATATAGCAACTTGAACTTCAGTCTTTTTGAAAGATCCAGAAAGGGCCCTGGTAATGCAATAGAGACATTACTTTTTGCTGTTCCCATCAAACATGTTTTTGAGCCCAGTTTTGCAACCGATCTGAAGTAAGATTACAAAGATAAATTTCGCTTCTGACACGTAGTAACTAGTTTGGTTCTGCTTAAATGTTGCATCTGTTAAGGGCTTTTCTCTGGAGATGCAGATATGATTCTTATGTGTATGTTTGTGTATACATATATATACATATAAATATGCATACACACACCAAAAAAAAGCGTGTCTGTATATAAATATATATGGAAATCTTTGGGATCGGATATAGCTAGGAACTAAATTTGTACTTAGTGTTTCATTGGGAGACTTCAGTCAACACGTGTGTTATTCAGAGTATGTTGTTAGAGGAACCCAGTTCTTGTTAAACACAACTGATTGCATCCACTCTCTGCCAATCCGAAAAAGCCTGTGAAGCACAACAGAAAGAGCAACTCTTTGCATGTGGTAGCTAGAACAAATGTATGATGGAAAGCTGCCATTCATTGTCTCAGTTATCTTTAGCTCCAGCCTTCTGGAATTAAATCTTGTTTGGTGCCAGACTTTAGGAGTAAAGCTGGCTACCAAAAACCTCGATCAAATGAACTCACAGGACAGTTCAATGTAGGATACACTTTCAGATCATGTAAAAAGTTGTGAATAGCTTCATTTCACTGTGATTTTCCCAGTCTAAGAGAAGTCATGATGTGAATGAAATCTGCTTGTTCAGACCGAAGTATTTCCGTTTGTTTAGAGTTTGGACTGTGCTTTGCATGCACCCAAATTTAAACATGTACATGCATTCTTAATGGAAATCTTGTCTTCAAAGCATTCTCCTCTGCTGTCTTCAGAGTTTGCATTACAGATGGATAGCAGCTTTCTTTTTTCAACTTTATACATTGCCATTTGATCTTGCATCTGTTGTCCAGAATCCTATTAATTCTAGTACATGGCTTTAGGAAGGAAGGAATTCACTATTTCTTCTCAAACAACTTTTCTCGTCTGACTGCTCTGCAAAGAGGAAGTTTAAATAAGCATGTGCCTAATGTAGTTTCTGGACTGTCTTTAATTTGTAATGTGGCGTGAGGGAAGTTGGTTATGACATTAATACTTGAACCAAGTCTACCAAGTAGCATCATATCTCCTCTTAGAAGAATGACAGCAAAAGTCTAAGATTGTTGTAAGGCGAAACCAATGGTGGAAAGAAAATCTCAGTTTTTATGAGGAAATTTGTCATCCTTTTGAGAATGCAACATTTTGTTGCCTGTAGTCACCAATCAAATGCAGAGGAGAAAATTTATGCAGTCTCCATCTTTGGAGAGCCCTCGCTCCAAATGCGCAGCATCTAGTATCCCTCTGCTTGTGAATCCCAATAATGATGTTTTTGTTTTTATTTAACTCCCTTTCTTTTTAAAGAATCTTTCAAGTCAGCTTGGGAAATGGGTATGGAAAGAGGACAGCACCTGCTATTGAAATTGGGGTGACTCATTGATATTCCAGAACACAGCTTACTTTAAGGATGACTAATGGAAAAAAGAAATAGGCATGGTAGGATTTTTGTAATTGTTAGGAAGAATGCGGTATGCTCGACCTTCTGTCAATTTGTCCAGAAGAAAATGCCCATTTCATATATGAGAGCCCACTGCTTTGTTTTTAATGATGAGGTGCATTACTAAGCCATGTAAAAGAAAAGGTGGTCAGAGGGTTTGCTGCTGCATTCAAGAATGGCTTGCTTATGAGGCAATTTTGTGGTTTGGTGACTGCCTCCTTTGTATCCAAATATATTGAAAAGCCCCACAGCTTCTGTGTTAGCATCCAGGATCTGAAGACATGAATGATGTCTTGGTGTTGGGAAAGATCCTGCTTCATGCCCTCCCATATATCTTCTAGTTTTCTCAAATAAAAAAAGATGGAAACAAGGCAATGCCATTCATACTTTTCTGACTGAAGAGGCTGCTAAGCTTGCTTGGTTTAGCATTGGGTGTTTTGATGTTCATACCCACAAAGGAGATCTACTGTTTCAATACCAACCAGATCTCCATCTGGAGGAGTAAACGTTGACAATCATTTGTACCAGTTACAGGGATTCCGGAGAAGAAATCAACAAATTTAGTTTCAAAATAGTTAACAGAATACTTTTTTACTTACCTTATGCCATAAGAGTTTTTAGTTCTGGTTTTTTATTGCCTTCTTTGTGGAAGGTTAGGAAGAGCTGGGGGGTAGGGATTGTTATGTTTTTTGGGCTTTGGTGTGTTTTGTTGTGTGTGGGAGGGGGTTTTGTTTGGTTTTCTGTTTTGTTTGGGTTTTTTTCTGTTTGGTACTATAGTCATGCATACCTCAAATTCAGAGAGAGCAAGCCAGCAGATCATCGCAAATTCAATGTTTTTTGTTCTGTGTTGTGTGTGGGTTTGGTGTTTTGTTGTTTTTTTTTTTTTTTTGTGGTTGTTGTTGTTTTGGTTTTTTGGGGTTTTTGTTTGGTTGGTTTTTTGGGTTTTTTTGTTTTACTCTCCCCACATTATATTCAAGAAATTCTCCCTCTTTGTGTAAGATACCACATCCAGCCTTAGGATCTTAGGCTGGAGTAGTCATCTCCAATACAGGGATGTGTTCATCTGCCCCTAGTTGGTCTAGTCTGCCTATTGGTCATAAAGTCTTAACACCATTCCTTTCATCCTGTCAGGAGTTCATGAGAAGATGGGGGAGATTATTGCATATGTGAACTATTGTGTTTTGGAATGTTCATGCCCAAAGAAGAGTCCTTTTTCATTCCCACAGGGAGCACAGCTATGAAATCTGTTTACGGTGCCTCTGTGAGCTTAATCACTAAAATTCTGGGATTTTTTTGACTAATCTTAAAATGCCCTGTCTTTGAATTAGATATTATTAGCCTGTCTGCTTTTAGAAATACACAGGCTACCTAAAAGTGAGATAATTTTTTACCAAGAATGTCTCTCTTCTTTCATTAATGAAATCTACCATTTAAAGTAATGTTTTTCTTCTCTTGTCCATTTCCTTTTCTCTCCAAAGTACATCTTGCCACATGAAAGTAGATTTTTAAATAGAAGTAGTTCAGGAGGCAGGAAATTCTCATGTTCTTTATAATTGCTGAGTCTGATTCTGCCTCAGCCTGCAAGCAGCTTGAAAGACTTGCTGTAAATATTTGTGTACCTTATTACTTGAAATTTAATCTCTGAGACTTTAGTGCTGAGACAGAGTGAATGCTAGATCTTCTCTTTATTTTCCTACAAGTCTACATTTTATCTTCTAATATTACTTAGATAAAATAGTGATTCTGTTAACTTGGATGCCTTCGTGTTGTTACGTTCCTATACAAATAGGAGTTACAGTAAGTTGCACCAGTGTAATGTACTTCTATGGATGTTGAAATCCTTATGTTTTACTGGTTAGAAATCGTTGAGACAAACCTGAAATACAGAGTTAGAGTGTTTATTGGAGGTCTCGAGTGGAAGCTGAGATATGTTTGCTCTGAATGTAAATGATTTGGTGGATGAAAGTGAAATGCCTGCAAGAGAAGTGCTGCAAAAATGAAGGTAAAACTGGAGAAAGCGTTGTGGAAAGACAGCACTGTAGAAGGGTAGTAAATCTCAATATAAACTAAATATTCACCTCCAATTCATGAGTGTGGTGTGAAGAATCTGGTGTGTGTAACACATTCTTACTCAGATATCTCATTTTCAGAGGAATGAGGAACACACTTTGCTGTGCTATTGTTGCCCAGGAGAACTGTTTAGTATCTGGTTGAGTCACACTTTTCCTAGACAAGTAGGGAGAAGAGTTCTCTTATAATAGTACAAAACCACATAGTATTTGAGGTACCTTTTCAGTTAAAAGAACTTGAATTGCATTTCAGCTATATATGCTCTGAGAGACAAATGACTTCCTACCCCAGATATTAATATCTAGTGCTATGAACCTACTCGACTATATCCTCTAGTATGCTGATGTTGTCTTTTAATAGAGCATTTGTAAGTTTGATTGTACTTTGAGTAGCCTGGTTGTAACTGAAGATTTGTATGAGCCAGATAATTGAATCGGTGCTCAGCAGTCATCTTAATTAGGTAACACAGTCCTGGTAAGTTCATACATCCTAAATTACTATTTAAGGATTAATGGAGTTTTCAACTATAGGCTTTGGATGAACGGCTTCTGTGTATATATTGTTTTTAGACGTCCAGTATGGTATGGTAAAATTACACTCAGAAATAAAAATGGTGCAGTTTTTAGATAAGGTTTCTTAATTTTATTTCTCAATTTCTTTTGAACTAGGCAACCTGGATGTCTGGGCTATTACTGTGGAGGAGAGAGCTAAACATGATCAACAGTTCCATAGTCTGAAACCAATATCTGGATTTATCACTGGTAATGAAATAGTTTCGACTTCTAATTTCATTTAATTAAATCTTGACTAATGAGCCTAAATATGTACAGAGTTCCCTGGGAGACATTTGGGCATAAGAATTTAAAAAAATGGAACAGATATTCCTCATTTTATTTTCTGTTTTTTGTATGCCTTACCACATCAACCCATCTTTTCTGTTATTTTCTGATATTTTTCTGATATTTACCAGCTATACAACTGGTTTATGCTGCTTGATTTTTTTCTGTAAGTAGCAATAAAATAACTGTGCTAAAATAAAATAAAACAGTTCTATCGTGTAGAGCCAGCTGATACTTAGAAACTGTGGAGTTAGAATCTGGGATGTGGAATCACTCTGATGCCTGGTAATATTTATAATACTTTTAATTTGCTCAGTAAACTAGCTCACTGTACTGAATCTGGCTGAGATGGAGTCAACTTTCTTCACAGCAGCCTGTATGACACTGTGTTTTGGATTTGTGACTAAACCGGTGTTGATAACACATCAACTTTTGTCTATGGCTGAACACTATTTGCAAAGCCTCTCACCCACACCACCATGCTCAGCAAAAACTAGGCGGGTGGGAGCTGTTGTCTTCCAGGGTGGCCATTGCTCAGAGACTGAGCTTGAGGACAGTGGTGAGTGATGAGCTTTGCATCACTTGGGTTGTCTTTTTTTTCCTACTCTTTCACTTACTAAACTGTCTTTAGCACGACCAGTGAGTTTTCTGAATGTTCTCACTGTTGCTCTCCCTATTCTCTTCTCCATCCTGTTGGGAGTGGAGGGAAGTGAGGAACTGGCTGAGTGCTTAGTTTCTGCCTGGGGTCAACTACCATGCTAACATAGTAATAGATTAAGAAGTTTGTTTAAATAAAGCTGTATCGATTTAACTGAAATCTGTTTCTGAAATGCATTCTTTAAACTAGTAAAATTGGCATGGATGACTACTTTTAGAAATGTAAATGGCAAAATTGATTTAAGTTGTGGGAAGCAAAGCTGCAAGTAAAGAAGTTGTACTACTAAATTTTCATTGAACACCACTAATTTGTTTTGGTTTTAAAGGCAATAGGATGCTATTAATAGTTTGCTTTGTTGTATTTAATTTTCTTCAGTGCTATCTACATTCTGATGCTCAATTGAAATGAAAGGTATAGAAGTCTTTTACCTTTCTTGCTGTGTCTGATCCATCAAGAGGATTTCCAGAGTGTGAAATTGGAATCAGATTCTTAGCAGTCTCATCACAGGTGTACATGCCTCCAAATATAAAACTTTTCTGCTACTGTTACATGACAGATATGGTACAAAATATTAGTTTTTATTGACCTCCTTTGATCTTTAGTGCTATTTCTAGACTGTTTACAGATTTCCTCTACAAGCCACATTTCCAAGTGCCTAATCCTTTTGTAATTGCTTTGCTATCCTTACTTTTAATGGACAGCAGGAAAATGACTTTGAAAGATACTGTTGCTTTCTTTAATGGTGTGTGGCTTATCAGATTCACATCAGGGTGAAGACCACTTGATTTAGTTTGTGCTAGCTGACTAGCGTTGTACTTCCAAAAAAATCTCAGTTTATATTGATACATACTCTCTGTGGAAGAAGAAATTTTATTCTTCTCACAAGTCATATGATTCCTGTAAAGAGAGCCATTAAGACAGAGAAGGGACTGTGAACCGTGAGTTTCCCGTTGCCCTGTATGTTTATGCCCAGTTGACTTAATGTGGTGCTGACTGTTGCAGATTTAAACAGTATGTGCTCGTTGGAAATATCTGGTAGGTGTACAAGTGACAAAGTAAGTTTACATCTCATATTCTGTTATTTATGTGTAGTATTAAGTATTTATGGATTTACTGTTGCTTGTGGCTTAGATATTTTTGACTCATGATTTCCTCTTTCCTCTTACAGATATTTTTAGCGTTTTCTGAAATGATGTCCTATTTATGTTATAGGTGATCAAGCTAGAAACTTTTTTTTTCAATCTGGGTTACCTCAACCGGTGTTAGCACAGATATGGTGAGTACATGGGAGGGGATGGGAGAATCGCAGTTATATCATAGAGTGACGTTTAGTTGTACAAACTTGGACGGTCACTATATTTAACATTCTGGAGTTCAAAATCACCTGTTTAGTTCAGTGTGCCTTCCAAAAGTCTGTAAGGCAAATGTGCTTTGTAGTATGTTTTAGCTGAGTTTTTAAGTTACTAATTTAGCGATTGGAAGTAGCCATCCTTCTACAAACGGCATTTTTGAAGTTGGCAATTTGCAACCCTCATTTCAAATTACTAAATGCTTTAAATTTAATTTAAACTGTACTAATACAATCACTAAGCATAGTAATTAGTATTAAAAATCTTCTAATGGGATATCCTATGCAATACTTCTTACAGAAAGACTTTGCTACAAAAATTAAGAGTGGCATAGACTGTTTCCATTGTAGTTGGAGATATAGCTTGAAAGCTTGAAATTTTTACCGTTCCTTGGTGAGCTTAGGCAGATCTCCATTGCTGTATGTTACACATCACAAACTTTTCTACAATCTGCCAGTTTTTTCATGCAGAATTGCAATTGTTTCTGCTTAAAATTATATGACCATGGCAGACTCAGACTTGCTGACTTGCATAGATTATTCATAATTTACATTCATTATATTACTACTGAAACTTTGTTTTTGGTACTAGGCAGAGTGAAGTAGTATTGTTTTTCATTGTAGACTGGAAAAAGCAGCAGAGGGATGGGTAATTTTCAAAAAATGCTTTTCCTCTGTTGTTAACTGTTTGAAAGACAGGGTAGTTTATTGCAGTTATAAAACCTTTTTGTTGTATTAAGTACTTTTAAAGGCAGACTCTTGCTCTGACTGGAGAAAGAAGAGAATGATTTTCTTGCAAGAAAAACAATTGCTTTGGAAATATGCATGCCTAACAGAGGGCCCGAATTTACATGACTTTTAAATAAATAGCTTATGTTCTTTTCAAATTATCTTCATTTTACAAACATCAAATCTGGTCTCTACTTATTTGTTGAAGACTCAGTGGAAGTTTAAATGTCCCTTTGGAACTTTCCTTGACTCTTAATTAAACAAAGAAGTTTTGTCTTAAACAAGACATCCTTTCTCCAAAAGTGTTCCGTAGGCATTAACTTTAAATAGGTGTTAACAAAACTAAACAGTTGTAAATAGTCTGACTAAAAATCTCTTCCTCTCCAAATTATTCAGTTTTTCAGCCTCTTGAGAGGGGGAGAATCATTCCACTAGTTCTGTAGTTGTCATAGAGACAAGACCTGAACTTGTGCATTTTTTAAATAAAGCTGAACTAAAACTTATTCATGCTGCCTTTATAAATCATAAAAAAGCATATAGACATCCCTTTCTCGCTGTCTCGCTTCTTTTTTAAATCATCTGTGAATTAAGCGAAGTAAATATTTAAGTGAAAATCTAGATCACTTGTATATATATTTGAATTAGAATAATGAAGTGGGAAAATAGTTGCATAGTGGTAGTAAGACTCCTTAAAAAGAAGAAAATTAAAAAAGGGGAAAAAAAATTAACCCCCCTTTCTTTTCCCACAACTCGAATGATCTAACTCTTGATCTGTCAGTGCATGTTTATTTGTAACCCACCACAGATTACTGCTGTTCTACAGAAACAATAGAGGTTAGACTGTTTAGTGGCAAGAAGTCCTTTGCAGCCTCCAAAGGACGTCACAATATCTCAAGACTGCATTGAAAAATGTGAATAATTGTTTGCCTGAGCTCCCAGCAGTAAGATCTCAAAGTGGCATACTTGCTTTGTTGATTAATAGCAGTATTCTGATGTTGTCTGTCTAAATTTCTATTAACATTGATATAGATCCATGAGTACTTAAATAGAGGGTGGAGTTCTGGAGTAATAAACCCAGAATCTTTGTGAGAGAGAGAAGCTGCATAAAACCTCTTTTTTTATCAGTATTCTTTATTTCCTGAATAGGTGGATTTTTCTTTTTAGATAGCATTTCATTATTAGAAGTAGTGAAGAGAAGGTACAGCAGTCTTTAAGGAAGGAAAGTTGTTATTTTGAGTTACGGCAACTTGCAAAACTCTTCAGATTAATTTTCTGATCCTAGAAATATGGAAGTGTATGTATGTTGTGGTTTTGTAGTGTTTTCCTATTCTTAATATTCTACTGATTTTGAATACAATTCATTACATTAATCTTTCTGCAAGATAGGGGTCTAGCATTTGTTTCATAAAGGGTTACCTACAGCTGTATGTAGACAAGCTCATGCTAATGCAAAGTTTCACCTGTTCTGTTTAACTATGGAAGTTCTTGTATAGAAAAAAAGAACTGGGAAAGGAACCACAGGGGGGATTGGCCTAATGAGTAACTGGCCAGACTGTTTTCAGAGTTCTTTGCAGAAAAAACAAGCGCTCTGTTAGTTTCCAAACATATTACGAGTGAGAGAATTTTGATTGCAGAAGTGAGCAGTATAAGGATTTTTGCTGTCTTGTATTTTAGTTTTAATTAAAGCTGAATTGCCGTTTTTGCATCATGAAAAAATAGTTTTCGCTAGAAAATAAAGAAATGCTAGCTAGCTGAAGTACCAGTTAAATGTCTTCTGCCTCAAGAGCTGCTTTGAGAATATTCTGCAGTTAGTGTAATTGTTTTTTAAGATGAAACTCTAAGGAGTATGTCTTATTTTAATTTCTGCTATTAATCAAAACTTCCCTAGAATTCATTTTCCTTAAAAATAGTAGCTCCATGGTCTTTAACTTTGAGAATTCCCATGTTCCTTCTACTCATCGTCCTTTAAGAAAAAAGAAGTCTCTGGAACCTCAGTAGAGCAAATTAGTAGAATTATTGTGGTCTGTCATGACGACTTCTTTACTGTTCTGTCCTTTAAAAGCTTTGGAATCTGCCCAACTGGTAATCTATTAAGAAGCCTCTATAAGTAGGGCTTGAATTGAGACTGCAATGGCTCGGAAGATAACTATTTTTAAGTAGGCAATAATCTGGCTTTCTTCTAAAGCCCTCATAAATGGTGGCCTCAAAAAGCATCTTGTATGTAGCCTGTCTCTCTGGAATTAAATGAGAACTAGAATAATCAATGCCATCTGTTTTTCATGCATTTAGAGTTATTTATTTTTTCAGGACAAAAGCCATTGGTTGACTTACCTGGTTCTGACATATGCTTCCCTCACCACCTTTCACTCCCACACTTGGACACAGTCATAGGTGGCAATTCTGTGAGCTGTAACTGTTACTATACATGCATTAATTAAACGACTGATGCTAAAGACCCAATTTCTGCAATTATGGCTGGGTTTTATAGCACAGTATGGGATTGTATAAGCTAGTATGGGAATGTAAAGCTAAATAAATCCAGATTTTTGAACTGCAAGGAGGTTTCCTTGTTTTAACACTCAGTGCTATTTTCATGGGAATAGATGTTTCGTAGGATAATCATAAGCATATTTGACAGAAAAAACTATACATGCTTAGTTTCTGTACTTTATAAGTGCAGAAATAATCACATGGTCTTTGCATTCTGTAGAAAGGAGCAGAGAAAAGATGAGGAAGAGATCTGTAGGGGAAGAATTTTGTCAGCACCTGAAACCTAGCATTGTGATGAAGTCCACTGCATTCCCTCCCTATTATAAACACAGACTTATTCTATAAAATATAATAAATATTTAGTCAATGTTTAATCCATTTACTGCTCTGCACTGGTTCCGGTCAGACCTTAAATGAAACAAATTTAAGGACACTGCATTCTTCCAAATTTCATTAGAAGCAGAACAGTGAAATTAGGTAGTGTTTACTGTCAGCCACTCGCTGCATTTAAGCTGATGTTTATTCAAAAGTTGCACTCTAATCTAACAGCATGACACCGTAATTAGAAATGGAAATTTGCCCTATTTTTGCACTGAAGATTTTGTCAGACAAAAGCTGATTTTTGTTAACTTGCTTTAAAAACGTGTATAAATTCTTTAATGTCTACATAATTTTTCTCACTGAAATTTGTGCTGTTAATTTAAATAACAAAGCCATTGATGTAGAGTAAATGAGTTGAACAGAAGGTCAGACGTTAAATTAAAAGCTACTGCTGATTATGTGACTAGGAGTTCAATTATAAAGCAATGAGACTGCACATCAAAGTTTCTTATTACTGGACAATTAATATTTTTCTCATGTAGAATGCAAAGACTCAGTGTGTTCTAGCAGTAAACTCTGTATATAGTGCCTGGAGAATCAAGGTTACCTACAGTATGATATTTACTCTTATTGCATTTTCATGGCCATACAAATGACAGGTTGAGGGACACTGCCTGTGTTTTAGTACTGGAAAGGCTTGCATTTTGTAAATCAAAAGTATTTGCAGGGGTAGAAGCCACTTAGGTTGAACAAGTAAGACTACTATAAACACGATTTGTGTAATTACTTTGCTTAAATGCAAAGGTGTAAGGAACATTGTGACTATTAATTTGGGTTGCTGGTGCCACTTGATCACTATGCAGCTGACTGACTTCTCTGTACGTTGGGGAAGGAATCATCTTTGGGAGGACCACTGACTGCTTGGAGTGCAGTCAAAATTCTGCTAGAATACGTTTATCCGCACCAATTTCTCTAGCTTTGTTCCTCTGCACATCCTCAGCTTGCTAGCTGTATAAGCCTGGATTTTACTGCTTGTTTCCACTGTGCATGTGACAGAAGAATGCCTAAGCATGTGTTGAACTAAACTTTCATTTAAAACGCCACACATTTTCCCTCTTGACTATTTTTGAATTTTTTTTTTTTAGTTGCCTTCAGAAAGCCATGGTGTTTGCTCGTAAGCATCAATTTAATGAAGCTAATTATCTCTCCTGGTTTTCATTGTTCTTAATACTCTGTAATTTTCTGATGAGGCTTTCTTACCCTCAGTATTCATTCACTGGATGTTGGTTTACTTTCTAGTGCAAAACCCACTCAAGGGAGCACTTCAGGAAATACATTTAGCCGTTAAGTTTCTGACATTCTAACACTCCAAATACCTTTTGTCTCTTAAATGTTTTGGGTCAGTAAGACTTGCAGCATTTATTTCTCTCAGGTGAAACTTTTAGAAATCTAACATCACTGTTTGTAGGTGGTGACTAGTGATGTTACATGGACTATTTTGGTTTTACAAAGTAAAAGGTGTATGAAGAAGATGAAAATATACTGACTGGTGCTGTTCCTTGTAGGCCTGAGTGATGGTTTTGGGCAGCAAAAATTCTACAGCGTGTTGTGGAACTCTTCCATGCTATTGTCGAAAAACAGAGTGGATCTTCTTAGTTGTCACAGTTAAATGATGAATTCCTTCAAAATGAATTTGAGATTTTTACAGGAATTTTAAGTTGATATAAACATTTCTGATTTAGAGAATTTTAGAGAGATGCAAACATGTCTTTTTGAGTTTTATACCTGTTTCATTGTATAGGAGGAAAAGCACTATATACCACATACGTGCAGTCTGTTTGCAGGTTTGTATATAGTGGCTTGTGGCATGTACGTGCCACTGGACAGAAAGCTACGATGGAACCTAATAAACTCTTAGTATTTTTATGTCCAGAGAAAGCTATTGCACTTCAGAATAAACAGAACCTGGATAACCTCAATAAAAGAATGTGAGAAGCCTAGTCTGTGTTTTAAACTATTTTCTAGAAGTAACTATACATCTCAGTTGAAATACACCTTTTTCATTAACAGCCATTGCAGTCTGTCTTTGGTGTTGCTTAACACTCATAGGAGAGAGGCTTTTTTGCCTTCATTGGGGTTCTCCCACTCATCTCTGCAAGTTGTGTGAAGATAAAAACATAACATCTTCCACTTCAGCTTAGCCTGCCATTATATCAGGAGGTACCAGTGTGTTACTTGCTGTTCTTGAAAGAGTGATCACAAGCTGAGACTCTAGAGCAGTGATGCTCTGCAAAGAAAAGGAGATTCCCATTCCAAATTGGTACGTCTCTTGGTCCAGGTTTGCCATGCTGGCCTTCCTTCTCCCTTCTGCTGCTGGGACTACCAGATATACAGTCCAGCTGCTACAGTGGGATCTTTTTAACTAATTATTTGTCAGATGAACCACATTCTAAGTGATCATGACTGAAACTTGAATCCAAATCACATGATGCTGTGTGGGTCCCAGAATCAGTTTTGACTAAATTTAGGCTTCCAAAGGCTGGTAGTGGGATTAGAGGAAGATTTAAAGTTACTGAAAGGTAGGCAGATTTTATCTGCAAATTAAACTTCCTGGGATACAAAGCTTCAGGAAGCAACACATGGAAGTTCTCACAGCCAAAACTTGTTCTTCAGGGAAAAATATGTGGTAATTCAACATCTTTCAGGGAGTGGTGCAACGCATACTTTTCTTTTCAACTCTAAGCCTCAAAGTCTACAGCTTCCTCACTAGACTTTCTTCTTTCAATACTGCTGCCATATTTTCAGTAGTATTATTTAGCCTCATCACATCAAAATTAATGGTTTGAGACAGATAACACTGCTGAAAATGCTGTCTTATAAGTATTGGGAAGGGCTGGAGTTGTCTCCATTTTTGAGGTAATACTACTGGTGATCCAAACCAGGGGAAACTATTATGAGGTATTATTGACCTGTGGTAGCCCTTACTGAGATCTGCCTCTTTATTTAGTTTTCCTACTTTTTTTTGTTTGGAGTGGAAGGGTTTTCATTTTGTGAATGCTTTTCCACTGTATTTACTTGGCTGTCTACTTATTGAAGTTTCAGTTATAAATAACTGTCAGTTTATTTCAGTACTTTTTTGATAACTATTCACATACTTGCATGAAGTCTTTCCTTGACAGGGATTTGATCAGAAATAAAGTTCTAGTTTAACTAGACTGCCTGGATCCTTTGTGTTGTCATGTCTGTGACATGTAAATGTACGCATGAACTTAGAACTATGTATTATTCCAATACTGAAATGTGTACTTAATTCTTCAAATGAATGCAAAGAAATAAGCATAATGTTTTAAACAAAGTTTACAACCGATTACATTATTAATATATGCTTCCTCTGTTTTATGGTTTGCAATTGCAGGAACTAACATTCATCTTCCTGCTTCTCTCCCCCCGATCTCCCAACCCTATTCCCTGCTGAGCGTGGTTTTCTTAACCATCAAATGAAGAAACAAAAAGAAGACTGTTAAAGTCAGACTACTTTACATGAAAGCCTATTCAGGTCTAGGCTCAATATTTTATCTTGAATACTATTGTTCAACTGAAAACACATTTGTACACTTGAGATGTAATGGCGTTTAGTGAGGTGCACAGATTTAAAGAACATTTTATTTTAATTGTAGCTAAAGTACGGATTTGCAGGCTAAGTCACTTGATTCCCTGTGGTGCTGGTTGTAGTACCATGTAGTTTCACTTGTGTGATTTTTGAAAAGTTTTTGTAGAACTACATTAATTCTTCTGTAGACACTTCACTGTAATTCTTCTAAGAGTTGAAAAGTGACTTCAAAAATATTTATTAATCACTCCAAGAAAGAAATCGAGAAGCTCTCCATTTAAATAGTGTCTTATTTTGTGGCCATATTTAGACTGACATTATTGAGTCTTGAATATACACGCCGGTGTGTGAACGCTCCTAGGTCAGTTCCTGAAGTTCCTAATTTAAGACTCTAACTGTGAAAATCATGTGTTTTGTAGGGCTCTAGCTGACATGAACAATGATGGGAGGATGGATCAGTTGGAGTTTTCAATAGCTATGAAACTTATCAAATTAAAACTACAAGGCTATCAACTCCCATCTGCGCTGCCTCCCGTCATGAAGCAGCCACCTCTTCCTCTGCCTAGTGCACCAGGATTTGGTAAGCTCTTTGTTTTCCTCCTAGTTGGCTTGTATTGTAGCAACCTCAGTTGAATTTGATAGTTGTTTTGCAGCTTCCAAAAGAAACTTTTAGGAAAAAGTACTTCTAAAAGTATGTGGATAAAACCAAATGCTTCCACATGCATGAACATGCTCCAGAAAAAAAATCTCAATGAGCTTTTAGCACCCAACCATGCTGAATAATGTAATTTGAGGTCCCGTTTGCTTCAGGTCTTATACTGCTCCCCATATGTTGCAAACAAAAGTGTTTGCAGGGAAAAAAAAGTGGATCAGATGGCAGGGCTAGTGCATTCCAAACTGATGGAGTTTTTATTTAAACTGTTGTTATTTATCACTATTTTTCATTAAGAGATCTCTAGCTGTGGCAAGATTAGCTATGTTTTTCTTTATTTTTTACAAGTCGTGGTAGTAATATGCCCCTTTGCTTTCATTTTATGAACAGTGCTGCACTGGTATTAGCTAGAACAGCTGCTGATTCAGTTCTCATGGTTAGTACTGCCAAGATTGCCATCATTTCAAGGAGGATGGTAGGGAAAATGGAATAGTGAGAGGAAAAGAAGAGATGAAGCTGAGCCCCTCATATGTGACACATTGATGTTCTGCTGTATTCTGTAGTGAGAGATCCTATACCTTTCTGTTTTAGTCCTTGCTGTGACTCTGGTTGGTTGGTGCTTTAGAATCATGGCTGTCCTTAAGAAAAAGGAACAGTGCATTTGATAAACTATGTGCAATTGAGTTTGATCAGTTGTTGCTTCTACAAGTTTTACAAACAGTTTTATTTTCGACTGTAAGAAATCAGTGAAATTGAAGAGAACAAATACTGGTTTAAGTGAGAAAAGTCATAATAAAGTCATAATAAAGTCAAACCCCCAAGAAAACCAGCAAATTCTTTTTTTTTTTTTTTTTTTTTTTTCTCATTCACTGTAGACTTGATCTCAGCTGTTTGCACACAGCCTCATTCTTCCCATTGGCATGACTGGACCTCCTTAACCTCCCTGTTATCCATGCAACTGTGCTTACACCTAAAATACCTCATTACTGTGCTTCACCCTATTAGCTTTGCACTGTTTCATCCTGACAATAGGCTGCAAGCAGTTATCCTGAAGCTTGCTCTTTTCAGCTGTGGCTAAATGTAGGCTTTGGGTTCATTACTCACTGGAAGTTGACAGTGCTGCTCTTCATTTAGTTCAAGGCAAACAATTCTTTTCTTCAGCAAATGCTAATAGACTTTTTTGGTCAGCGTTGGCATCCAGTGTGATCTTATACGCATACATTATAAAGTGGTATGTTGTTCCCTCTGCATTGTTTTATGTTCCCCTGCCATGCTAATGGTGCAGTGGACTCTAAGAGTTCTTTCATGGGGTGTGTGGAAGTTTCCATTTCAATTTGCTCTTTAATTTTGCATTTACTGCAGGCTGCAGTTAAATTGTTATGCCGTATTAGGAGTCTCTAAATTAGAAAAAAAAATCTCCTTTTCTTGCCCATAGGTATTGGGGGCATTGCCAGCATGCCATCTCTTACAACTGTTGCCCCAGTGCCAATGGCACCTATTCCAGTAGTAGGAATGTCTCCACCATTAGTATCTTCTGTTCCTGCAGCAGCAGTACCTCCCCTGGCCAATGGAGCTCCTGCTGTTATACAGCCTCTGCCTGCTTTTGCTCATCCTGGTATGCTACATACTGAGACGCTTTATTCTCTTGCTATTAATAAAATATTTTGACAATTTCTTTGGATCTAGAGAACAGTAGACATGGAATTAGTCATTCTAACTTACTTTGAGTAAGGACTGTGCTTTGGTTTAGCCCAATGTAATTGGTAAGCGTATTTGTATACAATTGAAAAGAAGAAACATGGACATACCATACTGTAACAGTCAGTCATATTGAGCAAGATATTAACTCTGTTATAACAGCAGTATGATAAATTTAGCTTGGCAGTAAACTGTTGCCTAGAAATTGGTCCTCTCCTATCTATTTATAACTACTGAAGTGCTGCTATTTGTTAGGATTACTTTAAAATGCTGGAATACGTATGATTTCTAACATTAATCACAATATAATTTGATATCAACAGTGTTTTCATAAAACTGAAAAAGTAAAAAAGCCATGAGAGAAATGCCTTTGTGTTTTCATCTATTTTGTTATACCCTGTTAACTTACCTTAACATTTTTAAAAGGGATACCATCAAAAATACCATAATGCTCATATTTGGTGTTAGGAACTAAATGAAAGTAATTGAATTTCTAGATTTTAAAATATTAATACTAATAAATACATGTATTCTCTTATTTACAGCCACATTGCCAAAGAGTTCTTCCTTTAGTAGATCTGGTCCAGGATCACAGCTAAATGCAAAACTGCAAAAGGCACAATCGTTTGATGTGGCTAGGTAAGTTGGTATGGAATGAGAGTGTAAGTGTGTATTTGGTTCCCCAGAGTTAGAAAAACTACGTCTTTTTCACAAAGTTGTTCTCGGAAATAATATTTACTTGCAGAAATCAGTTCCTGCTGAGATACTACTTCAGGATTTCACAGGATGCTGTGGTTTTACAAGGAATGCTCCATGAGAAGTGAATAATTGAAATGTAGTAATTAACTATTACAGTATGTGTTGAGACTATTTTCAAACTCTTGGAAACTTAATTTTTAGAAAGGCTTTTGCTTTTGTAAACATAATCTGCATTGTGTAATCCCGCACAGGCAGTCTTCCTGTTAATGTGGAAACATAGCAAGTAATATTTTTAAAAATTACCAATTCTAGCATTATTTTTAAAAGCAAAATATTCAATAATTTTCATATTTTTAATGCTTTCCATATAACTATTTCTTACATATTCTACAAGTTCAGCACAAAAAAAATCACCCAAAAGGCTTGTAGATTATTTCAAGACCTAGGAAGATGTATGGTTAGGCAGAAGGTATTTTACTATGGTCTAAAGAAATGTATCTAACAAAATAAAACTTCCTGAGAGGAGGTAAGATAGTAATTTCGCAGTGTCTTTATGAATGAAAACCTTCTCAGAGGCCTATACTACAGATTTTTTTGCAAGAAGAAAACGGGTTGGACATGATTTAATTTTCTATTTTTATTTTAATTTTTCTTCTGCAGGTTTTTCTTGTGTCCTGGTATTAGATCAGTGACACTACTAGATTATTGGCAAGTAGGATTAAAAATCTTTCAAAACAAACAATTCTTTTTCTTTTTGAAATGTAGTACTGTCTGGAACACAGTGGCTATTCTCTGATAAAATTTCCAGAGGCATAAGGAATTATCTGCTTTTCCTGAAAAATACACTTAACAATGAATGAAGTTCAAGAAACTTCAGCTGAAATGGCTTCTAGATGTTCAGTAAGAGGGCTGTCATAGTTTTGAGGTTAACTATATGTGGATCTTGCTGGTCACTTTTGTTGCCAACAGAGGCCTGAAACTCGGGTGAGATGACTTCTGAGATGAGATTGCAGGGTTGTCTGAATCTATTTGATTGCTGGAGCTTCCTTAGCTCAATCACAGTTACTTCATTAACTCTGAAACATCCGCCAGGACTAAAGGGATGGTCTTCCTTCGAAGACTGCTGCTAATGCTGAGTGGTGAACTATAGTTCATCATATAGAGAAAACAGATAGCAAGGTAGCTGATTTGCAGAGCTTATGGAAAGGGAGGAAGAAGAGCTGAGTCCATTAAATCGAAATGTAAAGTTGAAGATTTTCTTTTTTCCTAGCTGATAATTATCTTGGGAAGGGTGAAATTCAAAATTCCACTTGTGGTGCTATTATCGCTTTGTCTACTGAGTCACTAGCAGTGAATTCTTGGCATACATGGTGTTTGGCATACCTGAGTCAACTGTTATGTCCTCCAGTGTTTTTTCTTCCAAAACTATCATTTGAGTATCTGTGAAGGAGAGTTTCATTATGTAATAGTACAGTGACCTTACTTCACAGATCAAGGTACCTATATATGTAAGACAAAAGTAGACTTAATGTGTGGAAACACCAAATATAGCACATCGATAAAACTAAAATTGTCAGCTTTTTTTTCCTTAAAATTTCAATTCTTATTTTCATTATTTAAGATGCAGCTGGTTTTTGCTTTGCTCCCTTGAAGGAGTATTATTAAAGCACAGTAGTTTGGAAATAGAAATAGAGGTAGTAGCTGTTCTGGGTTTTGTCATGTAAGAATAGAATATGAGGTTGATGAGTAGAGTACTCACAGGATCCTTTTCTGCTCAACTTTGAATGATCTTAGCCTGCTATCTGCTCAGTGGACCAGAGAAAAGGTATTTGGTGGTTTTGGTTAATTTTTTTGTACCATTATTTGGTATCCTCTAATAAATGCTTATTTAATCTGGTTGCCTTTTATTTTTTTTTCAACCTAAACAAAAAAGGACAATGTTTGAATGTGCCTAAGGACAGAAAAACTGTGGTCATTGTTTTTCAGTATGAAGACTTGTCAGCCTTCAAGCATAGGAAATTATAGCTACAAATAACAGCACTCAGCCAATTATGTGGATGAATTAGAAGTTGGAATATTACATTTGTCAGTTGAGTTCAATTACAAGAAGCTTCAACTGCTTTCAAGTGCAGCTTTTTCACACTCATTTCTCTGTTTTCAGCATATTTTACATTTGTTTTCCTTAATGAGCTTGTGAATTATTTGGCTAAGACAACCAGTTAAAGACAGGGTAAAGTGAGATAGCACTGACTGTGGTAATGCCTTTCCTATTATATGTTTCATTAAAAGCTTTTAGCTCTTCTAAACTGTTTAGTTTGCTGAATTCTCTGCTAGTAAAGAAAAAAGCAAAAATCTTAGGCCTGTCATGCCAAAAAGCGTCTTCTAAGACACTGAATTATGCTAAATATTTTCAAACAAGAAGTCAAAGCTGTTGTGGTTTCAGGAACAGAAGGGAGTATTTGTGAAAAGAACCATTTAAGGCATAAAACTTGATTTATATACGATACTTCATCCTGTTGTACGTGTTAGCTTCCTGTGATTAAATTTAAAATTAGATTTCCCTCCCTCATTATCCTTTTTCTAATTCTAGTGTGCCTCCAGTGGCAGAGTGGGCTGTACCTCAGTCATCAAGACTGAAGTACAGACAGCTGTTCAATAGCCATGATAAAACAATGAGTGGACACTTAACAGGTATTCAAGCAGTTTTTGTTGTCTCCTTTTTTTGAACTGTAAAAGGCCAATTATAGTAGCATTTAGAATGCTCTTCAGATAGTAAGAGACTCTCATTTCTCTCTGTTGTCACTGTCAATAATTTTCTGTTCAAATCTCCGAACTGCTTAATAATCTCATTTAGGAGCTAATATTCATTGTAGCTGGGATCATTTTATCACCTTCTTTCCTTTATTTTCTGTGAAATAAGTTGGCACTGGGAAATGATTATTGGAAAGGGTACAATGGGAATGTTAAAACTTCTGCAGCCATTTACAGTGTTCAGTTCATCTACTGCTGATGGTGCCTGTCCAGTTTCAGAAAGAAACTAGAATAGTACACTGGCATAGTTTTACTATTTCTTGAAGCATATCTTAGTCTCTCATAGCTTTTTTTTCTTTTAAAATTTTTCTTTCTAAGTGTTGTAGAGAAGGGAAGGGTTATGTATTTTGTAATATTTTCCTTTGGGAAATATTCGGGGATGCCTAGGGATATTTTGTGTGTAGCCTCTTTGAGCTGATAACACCTCTTTAGTGTCACCATTTCAGAACTAAGCTCTGCTTGTGCAGTAGGTACTTGGTAATGCAAGAAAATGAGAAAGTTGCCTGTTTTTTAATCCTTGTTTCACTTTGTTAGGTCCACAAGCAAGAACTATTCTTATGCAGTCAAGTTTACCCCAGGCACAGCTGGCTACAATATGGTAAAAATCTATCAATTTCTACCAAACTGGAAACTGTACTTAAACCTGTATGCCCTATGTTGTAGGGTTTTTTCTCCCTTTTCAGTCTCCCTCCACTAATAGATCATTATACGTTGCTCTTTATAATGTATAACTTTATAAAGCAAAACCTGCACTGCTATGCTTATATTAATATTACTTCACAAAAGTAAAAAGTGTCTTTTATGCTGTGCATATAGATGTTTCAAAAGCTGGGTTTCAGTTAATGGTTGTTTTTGGCAGACTAAATTTTCAGCCTCCTGTGTCTTCCGCATCCCCAGCTGTATATGATAGAGCACCAGTGAAATTTATACATTTGTACACATACCTTGCACACAGGTACTACAAAAGGAAGCTTAATCCAGGACCATACTTTCTTTGGGGCTAATCTGCCTTTTATGTGAATTTCTAAAGACTTATTTCCAAGGAACTGGAGTTTCGTAATTTTAAAATAATAGATTTTAAAAGGATTTGCCTTGGCTTCTCATTTTCCTTTCAACAACTTGTTTGCTGAAGCTTATTATGTTCTCATTGCCTCATGGATTAGCCTCTCTCATCCCTTGTACTTTGGAAGGTCATGCTTTCCTATGTACTATGTAATGTTTCTACTCTATTACTTGAGTAGTACTTGGTTATTGTTGATTTATTATTATCTTTGGTGCCTTCTCAAATGGCCTTCATTCTGCCTCTGTGTATTTTTAATTTCCAGTTGCCCTCTACAAGTTATTTCTAATTAACTTCTAAACTTTGTAAGTCTTTACTTGGAAACCATTGTCAACTCACTAACCCATCTGACTTCTGCATGAGGATGTCAACTATGTTGTCACTCTAAACTAGTGGTTCAGTTGTGCTTGCTTTCTCTGCCAAGCACTGATGTTTTTGTTATATTTTAAAAAGCACTCTCTCTGTTTCCTAACAAAGCTACTATAAGGAAAAAATATCAACCCAATCATTCAGCAGATGATTAGTCAAAAAATACTCAGCTTGTTGCTGGCACTTATGTAGGTTGTGTGGGCACGGGAATGACGTCAGCCTACACCAGGAGTTCTAAACATAACTCTTTTAATTTTTGACATTTAAAACTGCCAAGTCTATTGAGGTAAGGAATGGATTTTACAGCTTTTGTTGTCCTAAGTATTGCTCCCTTTCCTGAAACTTGCTCTCTGGCAGTGGAACTGCTGTCACTGTTCTCTGGGGCAAGATTTGTCAGTCTGTATGGGGAGTGGATTCACTGCCTCACAGGCACACTCATGTGCAGCCTGTCAGCTATTCTGTAGCAGCTATTTTGGTATTTCTGTAACAAAGATGCAGACCCAGACTGTTAGGATTGGCTGATCGATTGTATCCTTGCATGTTAGTTTTTCCTTGGACTGGCTTGTTCTTGTGCCCCAGCCTGAGTTCACTAGCACAAGCATAGATCAAATGGGTCTATAATTGTCTTCTGAATTTAAGTCCTGTAAACAAAGTCCTGTATCTGTTGTTTACCTTGGATTGTCACAATATCACGGGAGATTTTCTTGCGTGATTAGAGTGCAGCGTGCTAGAGAAATAAAGCTGATGTTTAGGCTCTTAATTTTTGCCCACTACCATCTTACTATGAGTAAGTACTATGAGTTACTCGTGCATCTGTTGGAACACTGGTTTTAAGCCATCCAGAGATGTTACTCCATAATTTTTAATATGTGCATAATGCTAAAATGTTGTGCTTGTCAGGACTAGAATGTTAATGGCTTTGATTTTAATGCAAATGTGTGCTCTGGAATGTGAGATAGGAACTTCCAGGGAAGAAGGAGCCCAAACCAAAAAGTTCTACTGAACATCTGAGCTGATTCCTTTCCAAATGATTTTGTATAATTAATGTTCACAAGGTGTTCAAGAAAACTCTATTAATTAATGTTGCTTATATAGCATATGGTACAGGCAGCACTCAAAGAGCAAGTGAAGTAGAAGCCATGGCTGTAAGGATAGTTTCAAGGCAGACACGTGTGAGAAATGTGGGAAATAGTGAAGCTTTTGGTTTTTGCTTTTTATTTGTTTTAAAGAAACAAAGTAGTGTGAAAACAAAATAGTGAAAAATTGAATTAATTTGGAATTAAATACGTTAAAACCATGTTTTCTTAAGAGTGACTTTTTTATCTTTAAGAAATTGCTTACTTTGTGCCTTCCCTTTAAAAAGGAATCTTTCAGATATCGATCAAGATGGAAAACTTACAGCTGAAGAGTTTATTCTGGCGATGCACTTAATTGATGTAGCTATGTCTAGTCAGCCGCTGCCACCTGTACTGCCTCCAGAGTTTATTCCACCTTCATTTAGGTAACTGATTATAATTCTGGAATCTCACTCCTAAATTTTTATTTCATTTAGGAAAGCTGTCCTGTGAGTGCAAAGGACAAGAGATTGGAAAGTACTCCCCCTCCTCTTTGTGCTACATCTATGGCATAGAGTGCCTTCTCAATGGGAAATGCTTGTCTAGCTTTTTGGTTTTATTACAAGTACTGAATGCTGGAAGTAGCAAGAATTCCTTGTAAGAGTACAGTTTTGTCAATGTTTTATGCTAGCATATCTTTCAAAACTTATTCCATCCGGCCATATGAATTTGAAGTGCTTTAGTTCAAACTTCTACTTTTGTAGAGCAAATAGGTCATATTGGAATTCAAAACATGCCATGAATTGATACTGTAGCAAATTCAGACCTGTTTTGATACAGTTGTATCTGTGAATAGTAGTGTGAGTCATTACTTCTGTTTCTCTGTTTCACTTTTTTGTGGACAAATGAGTGGGAATACAGTAACGGTAATGGAAAGAAATGTTTGCATACAGTCATAGCTTCATGGTTTTTAAGGACCTTCCTGAAGATTACAATTGTTTTAATTTATTCTGTGTGGGGTCTTGTTTTTAGCTTGACTCTAGTGAGCTCTTCCTCTGTCTTTGTAACTTTTGCTGTAGTCTGAGTCAGCATTTCCCCAACTTCAGACTGATCACAAGTGAGAGATCTTGGGGAAAGGGCTGAATATAAGTTCCATGGTGCTGTGAACTTTGAACGGGGTTTCTCAGGTCACCAGTGTGTGATGTTGAGACTCGGGAGGATACTGTTATCTTAATGGCAATGGGTAAGTAAAATCCTCTGGGCAACACTGAGGGAACATTAAATGTCATTAAACATCACATCACTGCGTTTAATTCATGATTTATTGATGAAATCATAAATAAATTTGGTATGCATAGGTTCTTTTAAACAACTTGGAATTACTGTTTTATTGACAGAAGAGTACGCTCTGGTAGTGGCATATCTGCTGTAAGTTCAGTATCTGTAGACCAAAAGTTACCAGAAGAACCAGCATTAGAAGAAGAACAGCAGCAACTGGAAAAGAAATTACCAGGTGAGCAAGCAAAAATAGAGATGTATTGTGTGCTGTTATCAGAGAGGTGTTATCATCAGATTACATGCTGTGGAATTAAAAAGATTTACTAAGAAATGTTTTCTTTCTGGATGAAGTTGAGACATGCCAGAGGCGTAACCAAGACATTACTTGGTCCAGCTAATTCCTGACTGTTGCATGATCCTTTGTATTACTGACAATGTGGATATGAACAATGTTCAGGCTGCTTATCTTACGTATTCTCAATAGAGGCAGCACTTTGCAGCCCTATTATAGGACTGCAATGAAAACTTTTCGCTGTCTCCATCTTCTAACTTAGGTAGAGTGTAGTTTGGCTCTTGTTACTTTTCAATCTCTTCCAGATTACTGTTGCACACTGAACAGCACAATTGCTGGTAGAGATCTTTGAGGGAGGCTACTGAGAATCTTTCTGTCATTGTGAAAGTTGGTAGTTTATTTCACCCCTGAATTCTAATCTTGTAACTGTTCGTTAGTTCCCAAGGACCTTCTGTCTCTTTCCATACCAGGTTAGTTTGAGGATCTGCACGTGAGCAGTTCAGATACAACTCTTGTCTTTGCTTTGTATTATAAAATCCAAACCGCTGCTGGCAGTCTGCTGGGTAATTCCTGGCTGTAGGAGGATGAAGGGAGTTAGCAGAGACTGCTGCAGCAGACCTCATGGAGGCCTCACAATGAAACGCTTGGTCACAGGTAAGGTTTGACTCTCCCGTATTGGCTCTTTGAGGCCTCAAAGCCTTGTGTCTCTGGAATCAGAGGACTTTGGTAGTTGGTTTGTACAGTCAGGAAGGTCAAACACTGCCTTGGATTAGTTTCTTTATTAGCCTTCAAAATCACACAGTATTCTTCTGTTGACCTGATCTTCTTTTTCAACTTGCTTATTGATGCAATTGGGTCTATTAGATGTGAGAGGCAGCTTTCTCCTGCACTCTTTCTTCCACAGTATCACGTTTAGTCATGTATAGTAATTAATTCGCTTTCTGTTGTAGCCCCTGCTACTTTGCCCATCGTGGGAGTAGACTGACTTGTTTGTAGCTTTCAGGATCATTATACTGTCTTTTCTTAAAGACTGGTGTTTCACTTGTCATCTTCTAGTCTTACAGCACTGATTGGTGGGCAGATTGCACACCACAGCTAGTAGTTCATGAATTTTATATTTAAACTATGGATTAGCATTGTCTGGGTTTGGCAACCTGTTACTCTTCGTTTTCTGGTTTTATTTTTCTTCTAAAGTTCCAGTTCAAGAGGAACTAGAATATAAGCCTTTTACTATATTTGATGCACAGATTTTCCATTTTAAAGATCACTTATAATAGTGAATGTCATCTTGCTTCTTCACTGGCTTTGCCAAATCTGGCTAGGTGGTGATTTTTCTTTTGAGACATTTGAAAGAGGTTTCCTTGTTGGCCTTTATAACCTTTTAGAAACTTTCCCTTAAGCAAAGTAAGAGAAGATAGCTACATATTTAATTTGCTAGAAGTTGCTCTCTTCTGTTTTCATACTTTTGATATGCTTTGTTATCTCTGGTAGCTACCTTGGTTTTGCTGAATAACCATACTAGCCTATTACATCTTAGAATCTGGTGTTTCTTCTTAGTAGTGTGTGTTTTCTGAGCCATGGTTGCTTAATTGCCATGCTACTTGCAAGCATTTTGCCATTCTACCTAGTGCTTTTAGCTGACTTTCTTGACATTTTTTTTTCTTTTTGCTTGGCTTCCTAAATCACATTCTCTATCAGTCTGTATCTTAATATTCTTTGAACCCAGTTGCTAACTTCGAACAAACTTGACAGAGTCAAAGACATCAAAGCGGTAATTTTTTTTCAGGTTTTAGAAGATTGGTGATTGGCAATAGGAAAGGGGGCCCAACTTAGAAAAAAGACAAAAATTCAAGTGGTTCAGCACATGTTGGACCAACGTGTCAAACAATTGGTGCATGCACACTTTGAAGTAAATATGTGCTATTTCTTGACTTGCATGCTAAAATGTACATGTTGGGCATGTGGGGAGAGAAATATAGGATATGGGTATGGGATTGGGACACACAGGGTATGAAAAGAAGCAGAAGGTGAATTGGAAAGAATTGCTTGGAGGAACTGTGAGGGAGGGGACTAGGAATGTGCAAGAGGGAAAGGACAATCTCTGGTATTGTGAAAGAATGTCAGGGAACCTGTGCTGGAACCGAGGTCATTCTTTTAGGACACTGAGCGATGAGGGTGTGAGGATGTGAATCTGCAGGAATGCAGTGTTCCTGAGTTCAGCTGCTCAAGGACTTAAGCAAGACATTTCTTTTCCTAACAGTAATGACTAATCTTATGAGAATATAAAGTTTAAATACATTCTGGTCATTCGCATAATGGCTTTTTTGATAATATCATCAGCTGAATTCTTTGCCTTACTTGTAGTAATTGAAGTGTTGATTCTTGTGCTGCTTCTATTATCAAATATATAGAGGACCTCCAGATCCTGTGTTCACACAAAAGATTAGATGGCGTAGGGGTTGTCTAAATTACACATACTTTCTGAAGAAATCTAGAAACCTGAGGAATAGGAACTGAAATTCACACCTTGGTTTCCTAAGGGTATGGGTTTAAAGGACATCTACAACATTGGTGGTAATGATAAAACCTAGAATTACCTGTAGACTTATAATGTTAGTAGTTGAGAGCTGCATCTAGTACCACTGAAGGTTGTTTCACTTTGATTCAGCATACATTGTTTTGTATGTTTGTGTGTGGTTTTTTGCTTTTTAAGTCAGTAGCGAAGTTTAATTCTCATTTTTCCCATGTTTCCACACATTAAAGTTACATTTGAAGATAAAAAACGTGAGAACTTTGAACGTGGCAATTTAGAACTTGAAAAACGGAGGCAGGCTCTCCTGGAACAGCAACGCAAGGAACAAGAGCGTCTAGCACAACTGGAACGGGCAGAGCAGGAAAGGAAAGAACGTGAGCGGCAGGAGCAAGAACGTAAAAGGCAACTGGAGCTAGAGAAACAGTTGGAAAAACAACGGGAATTGGAACGGCAGAGAGAAGAGGAAAGGAGGAAAGAAATAGAAAGAAGAGAGGTAACCAACTGGATAAAAGGAAGGTGGTTATGTCACTGACAGCTGTGTTTGATTAGAACAAAATGTAATGTGTACACTAGATATTTTGCCATCATTCTTAATAAGCAAACATTTAAAGAATTAACTTCAGTTTCTGGGTTTTTGAAGGTAAGGCAAGAGTTTGCTATTTCTTTTTTTTTCATGTGAAATGAATGGATGAGACATTTAGGTGTAGGACAAAGTGCTCCTAACCTCTGACTTCTCTAAAAAATAATCATTATTATTTTCTTTGATATAAATAGATGCTAGAATGAACAAAGAAAAACTTGTGGGTATTGGTGGCATTTGTGGTTTTCCTCTGATTAGTTAATTTGTTAAAGTAAACACACATTGGTTAACTTGAAAAAACGATTGCCTTTTCACATTACCAATTAATGACGTATTCAGTGCTGCAGCATTTGATTATTCTTTGCAAAGCTGCAGAATGTCTAATGTTGGAGGTTGGAGAGAGATTTGATGCTATCCTGGAGAGTTCTTGAAGTCTTAATGTCAAACAACTTGTTAAATAATTTCTGATTGGATGTTGGGAAACTGATTAAAATGGAGAGATATTGTTTAAGCACCTGTCTGCTATACAGTGAAACCCCATTGCACCAGTGCTTTCAAGTGAGCATTTAAACAATTGAGTGAATTGTGTGCTTAAACAGAGGCACATATTTAGTCCACAGTTTAGCATTGTATTTATATTAATGTTTTAAATGTACTTCAGCATAGGAATATCAGCAATTAAAATAATTTCTCAAAATAGATCTTTCATGTTTATTTTAATACTACAGGCTGCAAAACGGGAACTTGAGAGGCAACGGCAACTTGAATGGGAGCGTAATCGTCGGCAGGAACTACTAAATCAAAGAAACAAAGAACAAGAGGACATAGTTGTTCTGAAGGCAAAGAAGAAGACCTTAGAATTTGAGCTGGAAGCTCTAGTAAGTTGTCACATTGCAGGTAAAACAAACAAGCACAGTAGTGACTGTGATACGGTTGTGTTTGTTTTGTGTAATTTTGACTTTTAAATATGGATTAAAAGTACTTTTTAAATCTTGCGTAACAAACCATTCTAGAAAAAAAAAGACACATTTTTCTTTCTTTTCTAAAGAATGATAAAAAAAATCAGTTGGAGGGAAAGCTTCAGGATATTAGAAGTCGTCTGTCCACCCAAAGACAAGATATTGAAAGTACAAATAAATCTAGAGAACTGAGAATTGCAGAAATTACCCATTTGCAACAGCAGCTACAGGTGAGAAAACATTCTCTAATTTTGTTCTTAGCCCTGCATTTTGACGTGCTCAGCTGCATCAATATCCCAAGGAAACTTACTTCAATATATGTGTTGTTCCTTGTACATGAGGAATTACTGTAGATAATTTTTCATTCATTTCAATGAGTTCTTCAGGAATTGCTTTCTATAGTTGAAGGTGTGCTATATGATGATCACTTCATCCTCGTGGAATCCTGTTGTGGGGAATAGTAAATAAATTGCTTGGTTGAAGATGTTAAAGGTTTTGAGGGAATGAAGAGAATGAAGTTTCACAGCATGTATTTTTGTTGGCAGTGATTGCTGTTTGTGTGCTGAAAGAAGGAATTGACTTCAGTGAAGTGGCTTGTTGTTTATGCCTTTTTTTTAAATTATGAAATAACTAGGAAAGACAAATTCCAGGGTTAGACCAAGAACTAGCCAGTTTAACCAGTAACTTCACTTTTGAAAGGTATCTGTCTGAAATTCTCTGTCAAACTAAAGATGGGATTGAATAAGTGTCTGCTTTGAGTGAAAGAACATTCTTTGCAATTTATTAAGGTTTCTAGATGAGTTGTAGTATTTGTTTTAGGGCGTTTTTTTCTTTATTAAATATTTTATATTGCTTGAAATTATTCTTGGCCAGTAATGGAGGCTCTCAGTGCACTACAAAGTGGATCTCTCATTTATATTATGAGGGCTTAGGTGTAAAACCTATTTTAAAACCTAATCCTACTTTTCCATTTTAACTTTCTAAGCATAATTAAGATAGTACATTCATTTGAAGAAAACCAGAACTTGAAAGTTTAGGCTTTTCGTTCTATGCATGGGTATTTCTTTGACTTCATTTTTTTCCTTTTTTCTTAAAATATCTTACATTTCTGTTGAAGTTTTGTGTACACCATTACACCTCTCACAAGACATCTTCCTTTTAGCAGCAGTTTGCTGTAAAGAGTATAATTTAGGGGTCATATTCTTGCACAGTGTTTGTATCCACTTGATGCAAAAAAGAAATGCTACTAAGAGAAGCTTGTGACATAAAGAACTGCTATAGTTTGGCTTGAAAACGCTCTTTTCTCTTTAATGAAATGCTGCTATATTGGCAACTGAAAATGATGTCAAACAGTATTGAATCAAGTGTAGTAAAATGTTACACTTAGCAGTACTGGCTCAAAAAGACAAAAAACTGACTATGCTTGATAAAATGCATGCAAAAGCCCCCATTTACCTGAATAAGTTAAAGACCACTGATCTAATGTGCACAGCCAACGTCCATGTAAAAGCAACCACCACCTGAATTTCCCTCTAAGCTTTCTATTCCAAAAGCTTTCCATAGAAATGATCTCGGGTCATGCAGAAGCAGCTGTGCAGCTAAATAGCCATTGATAGAGAAATGCTATTTCAACAAATTGAATGGAATTCATATCCTATTTTCAGATGTCATTTCTGTTAACTTGGTAATTTTTGTTCAGTTAGCCTCTGTAGTCAGAAAAGATAAAGTATCTTTTTCCTTTTGTCATAATATAAAAATTAAGAAAAAAAAATGGTATGTTACAATAGAGACCTATAAGTTATTTATTTTATAGTAGAGACCAATTGGGATAGGGTCCCATTATAACAGACATAGTAAAAAAATATGAGAAAATATCATTATTGTCAAGAACTTGGAGTGAGCTTCCACAGCTGAGTATAATAAATGGAAGGTGCAGAGGCAAGAAAAAAATGTGAGACCAACACTGTTGGGAAACAAGTAATGAGAAGGAGAATCTATTTACAACTACATGTAGTTAAGTAGCTTATTAAAAGTACTAGATAAAAAAGGAGCATTGTTCTCTGTAGACTCATTCACAATATTTTGAATTATTAATCATACCTTTGGCTGATCACAGATGCACTTCCCTTACCTCCAGCTTTTATACATTGGTTTTAGCTACGGCACCGTGAGATGTTAAGGCAGGCAGAGCAATTCTTCAACTGCCTGACATTTAGTTTCTGCTACTTATCCAATTGCAATGGTCAAAAAGCAGATTGTTTTTCTTTTTTGTCTTCAGCATTTTGACACCACTCTGAAATTTTTTTATTGAAGCATCCTGGTGAAACAGAATGAATTTTGCACATCTGTTTACATTTTCCTTTTTTTTTTTAATCACTACTATATTTGTAGTGATTTTTAACTATCTCTGGTCATTGTAATTGGTACTAGATGGTATGTACCCAGCAGCTTAGTTAATGCCTATTTGCTCCTAAATTACTTTGTTCCCAAAGACTGTAAGAGCACTCCTGTAATGAAAATCACATTTTTCTTTCTTGGTGGTTGTTCTGTTGGATTTTTGGTTTTGAGGTGGTGGTGTTTTGTTTTGTTTTGATTTGTTCTTCAGTTGATGGCAATAGCTTTGGCTTTGTGGTGTTATTGTCTCTCAGGTGATCATTGGTCTCTACCACTAATATTTCAGTTAGAGTCACTTGAGGGGTTTATCATAATTGTGATCCCAGAAAGAAGTTTCACTAGTTAGCAGAAAAGGAGAAATTTTATCTAGGGAGAACCTGGAAGAGTAGATAGCTTTTTCTTTAAAAAAGATGAGTTTCTCAAATATCTTATAAATTTTACTATCTAATTTGCAGAGGGAAGACTAAAGCAGTAAGTGACGTTTTAGAGGGAGATTTTGATCTTCTAAACTCTCAAATAGGTTAAAAAGCCAATATTGTTGGTTATCTTTGTAGGATATTGTATCTTCATCTGGAAATATTTTAGTTTGTAACACATCTGACAATTGCTGTGGAAAGATGAGTTAATTCAAAGGAGTAATTATTCATCAGCCTATTAATTAGTTTCAAGATGGTGTGATTAAACCTGTGAAAGAAATTGTATAACAATCCTGGGTGATGAAAATTTGTGCTAGTTAGATGAATGTGGTATTTGGTAGAGTGGTATTTACAGGGGTGTTCAGAAGGATCCTACCTTCCAAACACCTTAACTGTATGTGTTTTGAATAATTTCTATGCTGTCTGCAGGGCTTCTGCTAGTTACCTGTCTCAGAATCATAGAGAATGGTTGGGGTTGGAAGGGACCTCTGGAGATCATCTAGTCCGACCCACTTGCTAAAGCAGGTTCACCCAGAGCAGATCGCACAGGAATCTGTCCAGCCGGGTCTTGAATGTCTCCAGAGAAGGAGACTCTACAACCTCCTTGATGAACACTTTGACTCTCAAGTGATGGCTTTCCTCTGAAGCACCAGAAGCAGAGTATGTGGCAGAAATATAAGATGTATAGTGGTGTCTCAGTTTCTTATATGCCCTCTTGCTCAGGGTGTAGGATCAGAAGAGAACTTCGGTTAGATTGAGAGAAACTGTTTTTTCATTGTTTTGTTTGCCTTCTGCTGCTATATGGGACATTATGCAGTTCTTGGAGATTTCTTGTTGCATGAAACTTCAGTGTTAGTGATGCCTTAATTTCTTTCATCTGTTTCTTTAGTACAGCTGAACTGAAGGTTGTGGAAAAGCATGTTGTCGACGCTTTTGGAATAGATGCTTTGTTCTCTGTATGCTTACATGATTGCCTGTGATTTCAGGAAACTGAACTTGACCCTCATGGTCCTTTGGCATTCTCCATTCTTAAGTACTCTCAAACTGTTCTGTGTATTAAGGTTCAATAGTCTGGAGTTTAGAAGTAATTTGCCCTTTAAAAATAAACAAATTAGGGTAGAATTACATTCCACCCTTAAGTATTATCCTATGTTACTTTTTGTACTTGAAGAATGATAATTTTTCTGTAAATCCTGCCTCATTTTGACATCCATTCTATTTGGCTTATCTAAATGGTTCTTGAATTGGAATGAGGTTTATCTGTCAGTACATTTAGTGTACTAGATGCCACCTTTCTTGGATTTTACTACTTGAAAATTTCATTTCCGCGATGCCTGTGTGCTATACTAATTTAATAATAATTGTTTAAATTTTTCATCCCAAACTATGGCGTGGGGCATGCAGGTATTTGTATGGGAGGGTTTGGTTGAAGGGAAGGTTTGAACACAAAGGACAGTGTTTGTATGTATTTTAAGAACATGGTAATGGTTGTTGTTGGGAAAGAGGCAGGCCCCCTCTGGCAGGTGGCTTGGAAAATACTGCATTATATATTGCTGTTTCTCATTTGGTTCTAGATAGGGAATAATAGTCCCATTACAGGAGTATCTGGCCTTCATGGTATCCTTTAAGGGCTGAGAAAGATCTGCTGATGCTATAGGCAATGCAGCTGAACAGTGAGGGATGTCTGTTAACCCCTAATAGTCAAATGCATAGTTTATCTTAATTTTTATACTTTGTGAATTGATGAAGTCTTTGACTGTGCTGTGCTATCTAAGTATATTTTCTGGAACAGAAAGAGATTACAGTAGTCTGGTCATCCCCTAATCATAACATCGGAGCTGTACACTGCAGAGGCTTGGTCAAAGACTGCCATGAGTAAAGTGGGAAAACTATGAAGTCATGGCAGTACGATCAACCTATTGCTCTTATAACAAAAACAAAAACTTTTCATGGCACTCACCCTGGTATCGAGCAATCAGGTGACATTTATTCTTAGAATTGTGTTATGTCATTTGCAGTCCTTCGTGACAAATTGGAATTGTCAGATGGCTGATTCCTCAAAAGCCTGCAATTCAAGACAACTGCTGAAATAAATTACTTAGTTTGTCTGAAAGATGGGATGTTGATACTCAGGCAGCTTTTATAAAATAAGCTGTTTCACACCATGCTTCTATGATATGTTTTGACAACTTGAAGCTGGAGGTCAAGGCTTCTGAAAGGTGTATGAAGCAGCACTTAATCCTTTAGAAAGAGCAAGGATTATATAGGAGATATTTATGATCCATCGAAGGAGGAATTTCTCATCTGCAGGGTCTCTTGTAATATATTGGTGTACAGTCTTAAAAACGTGTCGAAATTGAGAGAGATCATAATCCTCTTTCAAGAGAGCTAAATCAAGAGATCTAGGACTCAAATATTCTCATCTGACAGAGCTTGTGTTGTATAGCTTTTGGCCATAATACATTCCTTTAGAGTGAAAGCCTTTATTTTCTCTTATTGAAATAGACTGTAAATATTTGTCTTTCTATTCCTGATCAAAGTTAATTTATTAAAACAAAAAATTAAATGTTAGTAAGTCCTCGTTTTAACATTTCCTGAAACCTATCCTTGTCTTTTTGCCCTGAAATTCAAGTAATTCCAAGCCAAGTTATATATTCAAAGAGGATAAATTCTGAAGTAATATGCTTCAATTTAATACGTTCACTTTTTTTGTATTGGCCGACAACTGTCTCTGAGTGGTAGTACCACAGAGATCATGCTCGGATAATAGCAATAATATGTAATTTAATGAAAGAAAAAGTGAAGAGTCATTTCAGAAGAAATGAAAATGAGAGGTCTTATGGCTAAAGTCATCCTTCACTCACGTTTTCATCTGTTTCTCTTCTTGTTTCCTCTCTCTTCATTGTCCTCTATCCAGGAATCTCAGCAGATGCTTGGAAGGTTGATTCCAGAAAAGCAATTGCTAAATGACCAGCTAAAGCAAGTTCAACAGAATAGTTTGCACAGTAAGTATCTATTAATATTTGTATGTGTCTAAGTTCGTACGGGATGTGATGCTGCATTGCACAGTGTACTCTGTAATTTCTTTTGTTGTTGTTGCAAGATACATGTTGATAAATGTTGGTTTTTATGACCTAAATTTCTCCATGTAAGAAAATACTTATTTTGACAATATGTTTAAAACCAGGAGATTCTCTTCTTACCATCAAAAGAGCCTTAGAAGCCAAGGAACTAGCACGTCAACAGCTCCGAGACCAACTAGATGAAGTAGAAAAAGAAACCAGATCTAAACTTCAAGAAATCGATATTTTCAATAATCAACTGAAGGTAGTCTTAAACTTTTTAACCCTTTCTTCTAAATGTTCAGTTAAATGGTTTTTAACCTGATTATGGAAAAAATACGGAACTAGAATGACTGATTTAGAGTGTCAGTTTTGGGAACATTCTCAAATCTATCTCTTTTTTTTTTTCTTTTTTTTCTTTTTTTTTTTTTTTTTTTTAAGAAAATACTACTTGGCATCCAAACTTAGAGTTTGAATCAACTTAATCTGCAGAATCTATTTAAGAACAAATTTGACCTCTGATTCCAGATCTGTGATTGCAAAGAGATTAGAATTTCTGTCCTTTTGCATAAAAGAAGTGCCAGACTGTAGCAGGTCAGCAAATCTGCTGGAATCAGTACTTCAAATTGAAATCTGTAATAAAGAGACCTGAATTTCTACTGACATGCAGAATTTTTATCTGCTGTTCGTAAGCTCGTACTTGTTCCTGAATGTAGTTGTATGTTGTTTGTGGTTTCATGCTTTATTGATCAGTCTTTTGTTAAAACTGTGTGGGGTTTTTTTTGTTTTGTTTATTTCTGCACAAGAAAACTACAGAAATGGCGAAAGTCAGTAGAGGAAGTGTTCTTCAGAGAGAAGTTATAAATCAGCCTTTAGTTACAAACTTTTAATAACGTTCATTTTTTCATAAAATATTCTAATGTTAAAGTACTTGATCAGCTTATTCAACTGATGGTTTCTCCTGAAATCTGACTAGAAAAATACTCAGTTTCCTGCAAGGTGCAATAAATTGTGCAACAAGTATTTAGAACGAATAGCACTATGATAGATACATTAATCTTTCTCTAGTTGTTTTGAAATTAGATCAACCATGATTACATCGTATGCTTTAGGATGGAAGGTGTGTTTGAAGTTAAGTAACAAATAGATTATTTTAATATTAAAGTTATTCATTGTTATAGGAAAAATTAAAAGCAGTAGACCACACTGCTACCTATTTCAATATCAATTCAAAGACAACTCACAGTCTTAGGCCGGGAGGTAGAAAGAGGAGAATCTCTGCAGTCATAAGACACACAAGACAAACAAAATATTCACAGTTCATTTTAAAAGAAAGCAGAATGGTTTGCCCACCTTTTATATGTATACATATGCTTTTTGGACATATCATAACATGTTGTGCTTTTTGGGTGATTTTTTTTTTCCTTTTAAAATGGAGTTCTTTTGAAGTGTTTTACAGATAAATATGATTAAAGGATATCAATTCTAAAATTAGTCTCAGCATTCGGTTTGATGATAAATGACCTAAACAGTTTATAAATGGACAGAGGGATGAATAATTTTAGTACTGTGACAGTAGCAAAAAACCCCTCCAAAACAAACAAAATTCAGTATTTTAAATGGTGAAAGGCTCAACAAGTAACAAGCTTATAGTAACTAGAAATTGAAAATGCACATTAAATAAAGACACTGATTTATTGGAATGTCTGCCGTATGTCCAATAATACCTTGTATAATTGTAAACTATTTTGTAGTTTAATGGGAAAATTGATTTCTGTGTTCAGATCTTAGTATTTAGAGTTATCACTTTAAATGCTGAAAATTAGTTATGTAGACAGTTATTCGGAAGACTTCAAGCTTCCTCTGGCTTGAGGCTATTTTGTTCTTCATTTCATAATGTGTAGAAGCAGTGCTTAACAGGAAGGCTACTTTTTGATGCTGTATGTTGGTATTTTTGCCTTCTGACAGCTTTCTTTGCTTTCTTGGAAGAGATGAGTTTGAGGTGAAAACAAGGCAGTGAGGCAGTTTTACTATTGAAACTGAGAGGCACGAGCTTAATTCAGAGGGGGTTGTTGTCTTCTCCCTTCTGTAGTTTCACTAGGTGTGTAAGATGTATTTTGGGGAGTCTTGGTGATTTTATTGTTATGCTAGATGTAAATATTTACAAAGGCATATATACCTTTTCCTGGACTCAGCATGGAATGGTTGTAGTATTCCCATTGCCAGAGAAACTACTTAGATCAGGGGTGTCAAACTCATTTTCACCAGGGCCCACGTTAGCCTCGTGGTTGCCTTCAAAGGGCTGGGTGTAATTTTAAGACTGTATACATGTAGGAGTAGTTACATTGATACAGTCTTAAAATTACGTTCAGCCCTTTAAAGGCAACCACAAGGCTGATGTGGCCCCATGGAAAATGGGTTTGACACCCCTGGCTTAGAAGATGCTGTGTGTGGAGCAGTGATTTAATGGCTGTTGCTCTTGTGGAAAGAGCACTCAAAATGCCTCATCTGTGAGACTTCATGCACAAAGCAAGTTCAAGCTTTCCTGAGACTCCTAGTTTTATTAGAGTTTGTGTGTAGTGGGAATTCTGCTCTTAAACCAAGGCAGAACACGCCTATCTCTTGGGTAATAAATAGTATTGCTCAAAACAAAGTAGTCTAGGAACTTGCATAATTCTCAGATACTTCTACCTAATTGACCAAAAATCCGTGACAACTTTTAGGAACTGCCATTGGAAAGATGACTGTTACATTTGAATTTGGTAGAAAATTGCTTATAAATAATCACCAAATTAATATTTTCCCCAATTATAAGAGAACTTTTTGTTTACTTATTGTATTAGTAACTGGGTGCAAAAATACGGCAGGCTCGTTTGCTGCTAAAATACCTAGCAGTTTGTATAATTATCGGTCAAATAGATAATGCTCACATTTAAATACAAACCTTTTCAAATAATGTATCAAAAATTCTACCACAGCTGAGCTCTAAACGTAATAAAGGCTTCTTATCTTGTAAATTAAGGGAAAATATGTAAAGATGTGAAATACAGAAATATTTATTTTTAAAATGTGTTTTCATTAAAAAAACCTTAATCAAGGTTGTTCCTAAATTGTCTTATCTTATGTCTTTACTTAGTCAAAATGCTTAATTACTTAGTCAAAATGCTAGTTTTGATGAAATGCCTAAGATACAGTGAAGTTGACAGCAACATTAAATTACAACCTCTTTTCATAATTGTAGAGACTTATTCCTTATGTTATTGGCTGTGAATATCAATTACATTATCTCCTCTATGAATATATTCTTAAATTTTGCAAAACTCCATTTCTAATTCATTCTCTTGAAGTAGGCTACACTCGATAATACCTGTGATAATATAAGATAAAACAAACAATTTAACTAGTATCTACTGTGCCTTTTCATTTATGAGACCATAAGATTCATTCGGTGTTCCAATATATTTTAGGTTAAAGGTAAACTTGTTAACATCATAGTAGTATACAGTTGATTGCACTGCATTTGCCGCTGCATTGTAGTTTTTATGTTCTGCGGTGAGTACTTAAAACTGATCTTAAATTACCTTATCTTTGTGTCTTAATATCATATATGAGATAGGGAGATAAATGAATTGTATTATTTTTGTTTATATCTTTTTTCATCCCTCCAAAACAACAGATGTAAATTTCTTCTGATTCATCCTTTGGAGCTCAATACTTTTGTTTCAAGTGAACATCTCAGCAGTTGGAAATGTTCACAGAATTTGTTTCTTTTCAAAAACTTCCTGGAGTACAAAATATCATTAGTATTCCAAACCAAGTAGTTTCAAGTATCTTATTTAGGTAGAACTGAATGGTTTCAGAAACCTCTTGGTGCTTAGAATTGCTGGACTGGGCATCGTTTTAGCCTGAAGTCACAACATTGGAAAAGTGTACTTGTATGGCAAAGAAAGAGATACCTAAGTCTGTAGCTGGTCAGGTATCCTTTTAAATCAGATTTGGGGCATTTTAGCAGACAAGATAATAGTCTTGTGGATTGTGCTGTATTTGGCATAGAGAGTGACTGAGTTTGTAACAAGGTTGTATACTTAATTGTGGTTCAAGGAGTCTAACTTCTGTTACTCGTTAAAAATCTTAGCCTAGATATCCAATAATCAAAATTGATACAGATATTAATAAAATGTAACTAGGCACTTGTTTATTTTCTCTCCTTTATAAAAGAATTCTGTAGAATAGAAAGCTTTATATTAGATTTCCTGTTTGTATATGTATAGTTCTACTATAATTTACCTTTACAAATTCTTTCTACCTTCATCATGAAATTATATTTAAATTTTACAAGGTCAGTCATTACACACTGTCAAACAAAGCAATTAAAATGGTTCTTAATACAGTTCTTGTCTTCAAAGGCTAAATAAACATTTCATATACCATAGAGGAATCAAGTATTTAGAACTTATCTGTGTTATTGCACAGGAGAAGACAACTAAATTAGTGCTTCTGAAATACATTAGTCTTGCTGAGAAACTGTTCTCAGTGTCTGGAGAAAGTGGTGAACAGGTAGAATCAGTTCTTAAAAATGTTTTACATTTTGTGTCATGTTGCAGTTGTTGTCAGTCCCTGTCTAGTCGGTGTGCACTGGACAAGTCGTGCCTATGAATGCCTGTTTACATTTGAGCATTTCTTTCTTCCAGTCAGTGACAATGGAAGACGCAATGCTGCAGTGCCTGGCAGTTCTCCTGGGCTGCGTCAACTACTTAGACTCCTTTCTAAAGGTCTCCATGCCATACTCAGGCAGTACACAACTGTCTCAATCTGAGGGATGAACCTCCTCCAGTTATGTGCTTCACTTTACCATAAACAGATGAGTGTGCAGTGTTTAACTAAGTTAGTATTTAATAAGAGGTGCTAGCACTAAAACGTAACCAAAGAGAAGAATTTATCCTTTGATTCTTTATCTAATCCTTACTGCCTAGATGAGGAATGTGCCTTGAATTGCAACCTGGGCAAGGTACTAGTTAGTTAATATTGTCTTGTGCTTATCTGAAATTTCATGATTCTAAGTTAATTGCCGATTTTGGTCATGATGTTCAGAAGTTGTAATAAGAAAACACTTTTATGGGAAGTATTCCTATGCAGCACTGTAATTTGTGATTCCAGGTATGAGAGACATGGCAATACATTCACTTTATCGGATACCCCATAGCTATAATATGGGGTGAAAAGAGGAACTGTCTCTGTCAAGGACAAATCAGGCACTTTGGGAGCTGGGGAATGGGGTGGAAGAGTATCGCTGTGGGGAAGGCTCAGTGAGCACAGAACTGCAGGGTTCTTTCCTCTGGGATCAAATGCTCTGGTTTGTCTCAAGTGGAGAAGATTTGATGGAAACCTTGTATTGTAATCCCTGAAGTATCCTTAGTTCTGTTGTCTTTCTGTCAAAAGGCAAAAATTGGGTTTAAACAACTACATTTCTAACGTTAAGGTTTTCATAGCAATATGACTTGTCTGTATATAGTGAATATTACTCTGCTGTATGAAACTCATATTTTAATTCATATTTTATATTATGTGGGTACCTAAATGTGGCTATTGTAATATCTCAAAATTATACTTGTTAGTCTGTTTGTGAATTAAGTTCAAAGGTAACAATTTCTCTCTGCGTAGGAGATAAGACATGCTTTGTCCTGCACACCAGAAACAAGCAAAGCATTGTTATGTCTTTGGAGTTACAATATACGATTTGTAAATGTGCAGCTTTTAAGTTGCTTGTGTCTGTAAAAGATGAGTGGAGGACTGTGCTGAACATTCAGTTGGCAAATGTTTCATTCCGTTGAAGTGTTACTATAATTTTGTTCAACTGGTGTCCTGTAGCACTGTGGGAGATGTTGATTCTTTCTCCCTTATCCTCCCACTGGTACTTGACAAAGCAACAGAGCATTTATCTGTTGCATGAGATACCAATCAAATCTTTCTTTGCTCCTAGCTAATGCAAAGAAGGAGATATATTGTATTTTTTTAATCTCAAAAAATATTCCATCCAGTGCTAGGAGTATAAGCTAGGTTAGCTTGTCTTAACTGTTACAGGTATGTCACAGAAAAATCTCTTTGCAAAATAATGAACCAACACATTGGCTTAGCTGGGCGGCAATAATGTGTTAAAATGTCTGTGGAAAACTTTTATAATTATAAAAATGTTCCTTGAGATCCTAATGTAGCTGAGCATATAGGTAAAATGACAAAATAAGCAAACAAAATAATTTAATTATTTGGACCAGAGTTGGCAGCAGCATTTAACTGCTGTAATGCAGCAGTTAATGACCCTGCTATATGTACTCAGTATGCGGAACTACTTGCTTTGGACAGGCATGGAGGCATGGCTCATAGCTACAAGTTCCCAGTTTTCTATTTGGCAGTAAAAGTGGTATACTATGTTTAGCGGTAAGGTAAACTTACATGTCTAAACTATAATTAAAATATAAAGTTTGGGCTAGCCTTACAGTTGGACATTTAGTGGAAGTAATTAATGTTTGGCACACAGATGTCTTGCAAGTTGTGACTAGGTTTTGTGTATTTGTGGATTCAGGAATCTTTTCTGAAGGCAAAAAATGCCAATATTCTGAATGAGAGGTAGATCCCTCCTGATTCTGCAGATATAGGTGAAATGAATCATTCTTTTTAGTTTACAAATGTATTGTTAAAAGAAGTGAACTAAGATACTTGCATCTGGGTTGTCTCACTTAAAGGTTTTGAGATTATTGGGGGAGTTTTGTTTAACTAGGATAGCCTTCATACTCATCAAGAATTTTAGTTCCTCTTTCTTTGCCTAGAGATTATTTCTATTTTACCTCTCAAACACCAGATTTTGGGATAAAGATGAAAAGAAGGGGGAGGACACCAAACCTAGAAAGCACTGTTGTCTAAATAGCTTAAAATTTTGCAAGTAACAACAGGTTGTCTTCAGTGTTGCCTTATTAGAAATGTGTCGCTCTGATGATGCTCTCTGTTGAATAGCAAGAGGAGTTCTCATCAGCAAGGACTCAGGATATTGAGCTTCTTGGCATACAAAGTTAAGTGACAGGAAGAGACATGAATGTGAAGGAAAGCCAGAGCAAGTAGAGCAACAAAGGACTTCTAAATGGAAACATGGGCTACAGCCTGACTAAACATAAGACTCAAAACTTGTGCTTTGGATAGAAGTCGCTTTATCCAGAAAAGAGAAACAGCTTGTTAAAAATCATGAGTACTAATCAAGATATTTGATGCTTCACAGTAGCAACATTTTAAGCTACAAGTGCTTTGTAGATACCTAATTTTATGGATTTCTGCGATCTACAAAAATTCATAATACGGTTGGCCAGGTGGAAAACTGCTTTCAACTGTGCCGTTTTCTGATCTATGTCCTTTCAGATTAATGCTTGTAAATCACACTCTTGCTAATGTTCTTATGGTCGTGTTTGTCCTTTGCACTTGTACGTATTTTTAATACAAATAAGGGTTCAGGTCATCATGTAGAGAAGACAGAGACTGTTTCCCCCCGAGAAGTTAATTTGAAGCAAGGGTCAAATAATTTGTACCTCAATATATTACAAGTGTAGCAACATTAAAGAAGCTGAACTAATAAAATACAGTGATTGGAAATGACTGTTCACTCTAGTTAGCACTTCAGAAATGTATAGTCTGGTCAGTCCACCTCTAGTTCCAGGTGCAGTTGACCAAACGTGTGTTCCCTGCAATCTCCTGATCCTTTTATTTTCTCATTGTTCTTTATGGGCTAACTACTAAAACAATCATTATGTTCAACATTGATGATGTATTTCCTTTTTAGTAGCCTTTTTCCTTAGTCTAAAATAAAGCTCTACATGAATGTTTATGGTCATGGGCATTCAGAGTTTAAAAATTTTCCCAAAGGCAATATCCTACCTCAATAATTCTGGTGATTTTGCAAGAAGAGTTTAGTTTTACATACTGTAATATCCATTCTAGATCCTAACTATCTACTAAGCTTTAATGTGAAATAATGATGATCATAAAATATAGTATTGCCCAAATTATCATCTCTGTATTTCAGTGAGTTTCATGGCCTCAGCAGAGTTTTAATTAAAACTTGTATAAGAACTTACTATCTCTTTAATGATGTTAAATTCTGTTTCCATTGAATTTAAAACTAAGGATCATTTATGAAATGAGGCGGAGAGGTAGGACATGAGGTTCATCTTACCTTATTTTTAAATTTCCATCCATATATCAGAACTGTACTTAATACCTTGCAAAGGTCATGTGCTACTCCTCTTTGTAATGTAATGCTGACATCTTAAAATGTAATGTTGCACAGTGTGCAGTTGTGCAGCACTAATGCATGTATTGCTTTCACTAACTGAAATTTTAGACACGGTGCAAGTATAGTCTGTAAATAAACAATATTAACTTTCAACTTTTATGAAACTATAGCTAAGAAGTTACTAATAATGTGAAATTCACTTACTGAAGCTTTTCTCATTTTGGCCCTTTTAATCACTTGATTTTTTTAAATTTTTTTTTTCCTCCTCTTATGCAATTTTCTACATTTTGGTCAATGTATGAGGATAGTTATATGAAGTCTTCATCTGGCTAATTTGTAGATTGTGAATTTCTGAAAAATTATCCAAATACTTTCAAGATTAACTGTTTCAGCCCCTGAATGAATTAAGATAATTCTTTTAAGGATGTAAGAACTAAACAAACCTGCATGATGTAAGTCATGTTTTAATAAAAGTAGACATTATTAAGATACAGATTTAGAAACAATTTTGTGCTACAAACCTTTTCTGCATATTTTTGTCTGTACTATATGTCCATTAAAACGTCATTTTTTTTTTAAGTGAACTATTTTTGATGACATTTCAGTTGTCATATTTTCAGTTGTCAATTTTTCCTTCTAATTCTGAGGAGTTCAGATGCAAAATTCTAGATTATGCAAAGAGATTCAGGATAAAATTTGTATTTGTGTTAATAGATGTTAATGCAGAAAACAAATATTGAGGAAAATATGATATTTTTATTATTATTTATATTCTAAATGTTTCAGGCAATGTCTTTCCAGTTAATTAGAAGAAAAGTGACTTGTATATGGATGAATACTCTCTGTGCCACAGTTCATCCCAAAGTCATTGCTTAAGGAATTTGATCTGGGTATAAAAACAATCCTGAGGATCCTTTAGTAAATCACCATTAATTTAAAAATAAAACCAATTGACTGAAACAGTTGCTATTGTGAGTAGCTTTTTGTATGGAATTTAAGAAATGAATTCAACAAACCAGCAAATAAAACATAAGTGACTTTTTAGATTAAGCTTTGTCAAACTTTTGTCAGCTTTCTAGAGTCCCATTTAGAAAAGGCTTTCTTGTTTCCTAACCCTTTGACATCTCAGGTAATATGGATAAAAATAGGAAAACAGTAAGTGGTTTCTGTACCTTTAAAATCTGCCTTAAATATCTGCCAATGCATTTGGCAATACTGTAACTTTGAACAGAGAGATCCAACCATTTGCAAGTTTTATTAGTTCACAATGAAATCAATGGGACCATTAGTTATGATTCACATAGTATATGTTTACACATATTCGACTTTTTTCTCTAGGAGCTGAGAGAAATACATAACAAACAGCAACTGCAGAAGCAAAAGAACTTGGAAGCTGAGAGGCTGAAGCAGAAGGAACAGGAAAGGAAGACAGTAGAACTGGAAAAGCAGAAAGAAGCTCAAAGGTAAACCACTGCTCTAAATGGAGCCCTTCCTGTAGAGATGTTAAAGTGCAAAGTATTTTGCAAAAAAGTATAATAAACTTTGTATTTTCAGGAGCATAATCTGAACTCAATATATCGTTAAATGGCGAGAATACCCAAGACCTAGACCAAGTTTCATTTCAGTGCAGATGATCCCTTTTAAAGTTAGGGGGATCTCTTTATTTATTCTTGAATGAGAAGTGGGTTGTGGAGTAAGAGCTGGTCAATGCCCCAAGCCTGTCAGTGTTTATGAGGCATTTGGACAGTGCCCTTAACAACATGCTTTATCTTTTGGTCAGCCCTGAATTGGTCAGACAGTTGGACTAGATGATCTTTGTGAGTCCTTTCCAACTGAAATATTCTTTTTTTTTCTGTTTTATTCTATTCTACATATGTCTGTGACTCTTAACTGTCAGTGATACATACACAGATTTCAGCCATGTTACTTAAATGTGTAGTGTACTTCTACACCTAGAGTGATTCTTGAACAGTGTAACCAACCAGCACTGTCTTTTGTACTAACTTGCAATACAGAGTGAATGTTATTTTTGCTACATGCTTGCAAAGTTGTTTTTCTGCATGTGTTAATACTACATTTATGTAAAATGAATCGCATATAGGCTGGCAACCAATTCCAACGTAATTTATCAGTAGTTGTTTGAGTTAATTTTTAGCAGTTGCGGGGTTTTAATACTCTTAATGTACAAAGATGTTGGTCAAGAGATGAAAACAAAGTCCTGGGAACAAGGAGTCCTAAATTATTGGTTACAGTATTATGTGGACTAGGACCTAAAGGAAATTGATAACTTGTGTTACTACTTGCTGAGTTAATTTTTACATTTCAGGGGGAAAAAAAGGCAAAAAATAAACCAACAAAACAAACAAAACCAAAACAAACAAAAAACAACCCCAAGGTCTCAGTGAAAACTGTATCTTCAAACAGAAATCTTATACACAGAAGCAGTTAAGTTTAGCTAATTCTTAAATCATTTGCATAAAACCTATGCCTTTAAAAATCTTAAAGATCAACTTCAGAAACAGCAAACTTTCTGAGAAAAGAGCTTTCTCTCATGAAGAAGTAACTACTATTATAATGTTGGAACTTTCCTCAAAGACAAGATGGCTGCTGAGGTACAGGGAGTATATTACCACTAAAAATACACTGTTTCAGAATATTAATAAAACACTTCATTTCCTACCAGAAAAATGGAAATTTAAAAAACAGATTCAAAAAGGAAAATGTTCTGCTATGGAAAACTTGGTTCTGACTTTTCATGGTAGTTGAGCATTGAGACATTATTGGTAATTCAAGACTTCATGCTGCCCAAATATTCCAGCTTCTAAATAGTCATAATTGGTACACTTGATAATGAGCAGTCTGCCAGTCTTACTGATTCCCAACAGACACTAAAATGAAAAAGGTGAGTGATTAATACTTATAATCTCGATACTGCTCCATAATGGCCTTTTAATCCCTCTGTAAAAGCAAAGAAAGAAACAATAATCTAAGGTAATAATTATGTGCATTTCAACCTTTGGCCTAATAGATAACCACAATCACTTTATACCGAGAACCCTCTCAACAATTTTTGTTTGTAATTATGCACTGAATTGTGCACATAACTTATTTAATTGAGCAGACAGAGATACAGACATACATATTTGGGGATTGTAGAGGTCTTTTTGAAGACCTCTTAAGGCTGATTAGTCTTAATTATCTTAAGGCTAATTCCATGCAGACTTGCATGATTATGGGGGTAATATATAGTTGAGAGAGGGAAAAAATCCCACATTTGAGTAAAAATAATAGAGTTTACTTTTGGTGTTTGGGATAAGAACTGCCTGAGTGGTATAATGCAGTTGGTGAGAGAAAAAAGGAAATTAAAAGAGTAAAAGCAAGTATAGGTAAATCCCAGATTACAGGTCATATTCCACAATAATTAGCACATCAGGAGTCATGAAGTAAGGAGAAAAGCAGAATTTCAAGTTTTTTGTTCCTAACTCCAAGCTGTGGAGCTCACACCTGGGCTTGTGTTTGTTCAGCTTCTCTCTCTTCTTACTCCCTTCCTTGTCTTCAACACATGATATTAGCTTCAGAAACAATCAAAGAAGAAAATTCTGCAGCTTCTATGGAAGGAAAAAAGAAATAACACATACCCCACACTCCTCTAAGATATGTTTTCGTCTGCTCTTCTTGCTCCAGCAGTTAGAGCAAACTTGGTTTGTAAGTATGAGCAGACTTAATCACTCTACTAGAAAAATAATGAAAAACTCAATTTCCCACCTAAGCCCATCTGACTAAACTCACCAGGTAAGACACCACTCCAGTCAAAAGAAAATTGAGCTCTTTGTGTCTGTGTGGTACAGCTTCAGTGTTACAACAAAACTACTGCGTAATTGGCTCTGAACACTTTGCAAAAGAACATCCGAAGGACAAATTCAGTGATGAAAACAGGAGGTTATCACAACAGTGAATTCATTAACTTGTTAGATCACTTAACACTGAAGATTTTTTTGAGCTTGTAAGTTAGTAGCTGCCATCTTAAATAGATACTGGGTACCTTGACATCTCTCAGAACATATTCTTGTCAACTTGAAACTCACATTGACAGAGATGAGATTTTTGCCCTCTGGTGCCAACCTGCTGTCTGGAAAGTGGATTTTTCCCCTTAAGGATTTTTCTTTTTTCACACAGTTTTTGGCCAGGAATTCACGTTGCTCTTGGACAAAATCTGTTCTATGTAGTAGGCCAAGTTTTTAATGACCAGCTTGCTGTCATGTGTTTGTCACTAATTTTGTAAGCATGAAGAAACTATAGAAGTGGGATAGGTCATGGAACAAAATAAAGTGCACTGTGCATCTGTTATAGCCCTTTAAAGTTATCTTTACTTGTGTAAATTGTTTCTAGCAGAGAATATTATTCTGTTGTCTTCTCTGCTGGGGGTGGGGGGAGGACTTGTTTGCTTTAGCAGTGGGGAATGTGAAATTTTCTGAATAATTCTCCAAGAATGCTGTATGAAGCTTGCAGATATTTTTAGTCCTTGCCCCTCAGCAGGATCATCAGGACTGCCATATCTTCTGATTACTGCCATTTGTTTTTTACTCTGATTTGGTTATTTTGAGTCTTACCTAGATATGTTTGTCTTTGAGATAATAAGCAGAACCAATTTGTTTGATCAGTATTCCTGACTAGTTCCTGCATTTTAGAGCTGAACTGAGTGCTGAGCAGATAAAAACTGAAGTGTATAATTTGCTGCTTATTGGGTTTCAGGGAAAACTTTATGGTAATAATTCATTATTGAAAACATCTGGTGATAGCTGTAGCTGATATCTACAGGCCTAGATTAAATAAAAGGAATTGTGGGGCAAATGAAAATGGAAACTTGCAATGCTGATATAATGGGATACTCACATTGCTTGAATTAGGCTGCTTTGGAAGAGACTTTGAAAAGCAGCCTTACAGTTACATGGAACTGAAGGGCTTATGTCTGGGTTCTTGGATGCCAAGGAGTTTTGTTTCTTCAGCCACGGGAGATACTTTTTTCATTTTCTTCCTCCTTTCTCCGTGTGGTTCATCACTTAAAATATCTGCGTAGGATTTATGAATCCCATGGAAAACTATGAAAAGAGAATACACATATATTGTTGAATTCCCAAGTTAAGACTCAGATGTTGTTGAGTTGAAGTGGTGGGACTGAAAGTGTAAGATACTGGAAGATTATAATTTTCAGAGCATTGCGATTTGGAGACTTAAGATACTTGTGTAAAGTTTAATCCAATAATTAGAAGACCACAGGTAAATAGGTTTATTTTCATGTCATTGTAGAGGAGAAGAAATCACAGCCTCAATAAAGAAAATAAAGTTTAGCATCTACAAATCTCTGAAGAACTCTGTCAAGAAAAAATCGTGTTAAATGTTTTTCCTATCTTGCATTCAGCTCTGAAACATAACTAGTTTATAATTTCTGTATGCTTAGGTTGCTCTGTATCCCCCTTAGAGTTCTATGGAATCATATTTTAAAGAAACAGTATTGATACATTAAAAAAAATACTAGAGATAGTTTTTTAAATGCTAAGACAAAGCAACTCAAGGTGATGGAGGCCTGCAGTAAGTAGTGGGTTACATGAAATAATGTTCTCTCACTTGTCTAAGACTCACAGCTCTTCCACTGCGAATACATACAGATTCATAGCAAATCTTTCTGAATATTTCTCCTTTGCTGTCTAGGAGGCATTCTGTAAAATGATGCTGTGGAGTGGTTGATAACTCACTAAAATAAAATTAACAGCTCTTACAGGGTACACAAAAGCCATAAGGAATACACTTTATACGACAGATCATGCACAAGGACAACTAACTTTCATGGTCTTTTGTTTGACTGGCTTAAGAAAACATCTTAATTGGTCCGACAGGCGAATGCAAGAACGAGATAAACAGTGGCTTGATCGAGTGCAACCAGAAGAACAACTTCAGTGGCCAAAAAATATTCAGGAAGATGAAAAGCAAAAAAGGGAAGAAATAACCAAGAAGAACGAAAGTGAGGAGAAGGGGAAACAGGAAATGCAAGAGAAACTGAGCAAGCTTTTCCAACCACATCAAGAGCCAATCAAGCCAGCTGTCCAGGCTCCTTGGTCAAATGCAGGTAGAGGAAAAAAATGGAGAAATGCTGTTGCACATGCCTCTTGAACAATTATTTCCTGTTTTGTCTTTCCATTTAATACAGAAGAATAATACGTTTCAAGATTGGATTGCTAGTCTTATTAAAGTAAGTCATGTGGATGGAGCTCTAGACTTCAGAAAGTTGTTCTTTTAGGTGTTGCTATTCTTCCTAGAAGTATCGTGTTTAGCAGAGTGTAAACCACAGTTGATGAGACTCACAGTGCCAGCTGCAGAGAGAATGTTAGCTGTAAGTTTTTGGAAGGTCTTGATGCAAGATGTCAAAAATTATTCCTGTACTTATCTTTACAATTCTTACTTAGGAGTGGAATATATGCCTTGGGATTTTCTAGAGTTGTAGCAATGTGTCATTTAGTTATCCTTTTTCCTCTTCCTCCTTCTCCATGCTTGTTGTTTACTGATCAAATGACCTAAAGTCTAAGATTTAATCCCCTTTTTTTCTGCTACACACACAATTACTTTCAGTTGAGAGCTTTTCCTCTGTATTATAACCTGGTGTTTGCTCATATTGGCAATCACGGTTCCACCTTAAGTGGCTTTGATACATACATAAGAGAACTGATTGGTAATGTAATACTTGTTTAAATATTTGATGAAAGGATTACATAAAGGATAAATTACCTTGTATTTTTTAGCCCAAATCTAGAAATGACTTAGTCTAATATGTCCTCTTGCTGGGTTTTATTTGTGCAGAGTAGCAGAGGGCACTTTTATGACCAAATAGGCAAAAAAGCAAGTGCATTATACAAAAGCAATTTAGCTTCTATCTTTGGGGCTTTTCTTCTTTTTCTAATAATACATCTTCAGCGTGGAATTTTAAAAAAAACAAAAAACCCCCCAAAAAAACCCCCCAAAAACAAACCAAACCAAACCAAAAAACAAACAAACAATCAAAAAACCCAACCAAACAAAAAAAACCCCACAAAAACCAAGATCTGTAAGTGACCTCTTTTCAGCCAATCTGTACATACTAGGACATTTTGAAACATGTTGTTTGGAAGTACAGTCAGGCTGCAAATGAAGCTGCTGCACAACAGGCCCTAAAAGTATTTAGGATACCATTGATATAAGCAAGAACATCCCTGTTTGAATTGAACCTATGGCTAATGAGATTTAACCTACAAAATCATTCAAGTATTTGAGAAGTCGAATATGTTGCTTCAGAAATACATGTTTCTTTCTATGAAAATAGTTGTATATATCATAAAGGTTAGAATATATAGTAATATTTTACCTGATATTTAGAAAATAGTATGAATTCATTTTCTTATTTCCCCTTGTGTAAAAGGAAGATAATATACTTCCTACAGATAATGTAAGGTTTGTTAATTTTTGTCTCCACTTTCACCTCAGTTTTCAAATATTTAAAAATAATATTTTGATTTTTTTTTTTTTAATTTGTATTTGTGTGTTTCTTTCCTTTGCTCAGAAAAAGCTCCTCTAACCATTTCTGCTCAAGAGGATGTAAAAATAGTTTATTATAGAGCACTGTATCCTTTTGAATCAAGAAGCCACGATGAAATCACTATTCAGCCTGGCGACATAGTCATGGTAAGAAGGAATTGTGATATTACTTGAAAAACTTACTTAAACTTTTGCACTTGTGTGATTGAAATTATTTATGGCAAGATTTTTTATAGGCTTTAGAAAAATATTTCAGTGAATAGCGATATGATGTGATAAGACATACTAACCCTATTATAATAATGGATAGCTTCTTACAGCTCATTTTAAGTGAAAAGTTTAAACATATAATCTATGAGTAGATTGTATCAGTTTTAGTATGCCGAACTGTATGTGTCTGTCAATGTGTTTGAAAAGGTTCCGGTACCGAAGTTATTCAGTGAGAGGTTTATTGTCCTCCAAGGGACCTGGGGAACACAGTTACTGTTATTTTCTGTTGCAAGAGTGGCTGTTAAGTGTGGAATGAAAAACTGCGTTTGATAAATGAAGTATGTTTCTTATAAGAAATTTACCTTTTTACAGGAATAGTACAAGAGCAGTGTAAAATTTTTAATTTGGAAAATTGCCTTTATTAGGAGAACATGATGTCCAGTGTAATACTATGTGAAACAATTACGCTAAGCTACAAGATGGCTACACTTCTGTCATGTTCACATAAACATTAATATAGTCTTTGTATGGTGGTGATACTCCTGTAGTAATACTGGAAATTTTTTATACAACTCTTTTGGTGACAGTTTTTGACTTAATGATCTAATACAATTTTAACTTGGAAATGTTTGTATGATGATTTACTTTGTTCTTTTTTTTAATCTACTTAACTCTTTTGTGAGATACTTTTACATTTACTTTTAAAAGGATATACAGTAGATAAAATGTCACTTCTTAAAAAAGGAAACTTCAAAACCTAAAAATTTGATTGCAGGTGTGTTGATACAGAACATAATTTCCTTTTTTTTTTCCCAAGTAGATGATGAGATATGGTCAGCCTATAACTGTTGTGTTAAACTCTAAAGTGATATTCTACTTTTGTCTCTGTCTCTAAAATTATAGTTCTGTTAATAACTGCCGTGATTAAATGTGTATATTAATATTAATAAATTGCAAGTATGATCTTAACATGCATATGTCTATTCATAATGAAAATGTCCAGTGTAACTATTAAATGATACCTTGTCCACTGTAGGAAAGTATATTAATTATAGTGTTCTACCAAAAAAAATAGACTTTTAAGAGCTATTGCATTTTGGCACAGTTTAGTAAGATTGGATTTTGGAAAAAATACACTTAGTAGACTCATAAGTTGTAATGGTACCTATTTTTTTAAAAGCCTGTATTCTGTGGAGATGAGCCTTCATCTCTCAGCATTTTTTTAATTGATTCAGCTGTGTCACACTGAAGTCTTTGTGACATTAGAATCTGTTTTTGGAAAATAAAAGGTGAATCCTGGATTAGTAGCACAACTGAATGACTCAGGAAGAGGCCCAATGCCATTCTGAATAACAATGCAATGTGTTGTTATTCTGGAGCAAGAAATAGTATTGGTCAGTCAGCTGTTAAATGAGAGAGGATACAGGTACATAGGTCTCCTTAGGCTATTGAAAAATGCTGTGTCTTGTGTTTGTGGGAAATAGATTGAAGCCTGGGCATGTAAGTACACTGTTTTTTTCCCTTGAGGGAGAGTGATTACTATTAGGTAGACTTGCAGGCAAATAACATTTTTGCCAAAAATATGTGATTTAAAGGAGTACTTCACACATTTTAAATGGAGGCATTGAGGTAATTGGAGTCTTTTCTATATGTTACTTTTCAACTTATGTTACTGTACGAAAGCAGAGTAACTACTCTCAATTTTCTTTATTTAACTTACTTTTGACAATAATTAAACTTGATGACTGATTCTTGTGGGATTTATCTCCTGCTCTGTAGTAATTGCTTAAATGGGCTACTCTCAGAAAAGTTAATGTAAGACACTTTTGTGAAATATGTTATAATTCTGCCTTGCTTTAAATCATTGCTTTCCTGATGGAGGTTAAAAGGGAATGGGTAAGTGTGCTATATGAGTGTTAGGAAGTCTATGCAGTCTGTTGATTTTTTTTTTTTTTTTTTTTTTATTTATTTTTTTAAAATACAGATTTTGTTACCATGTAGTTTACTTGTTTTTGAATTCACCTTGGGTAAAATTAACAAATTTGCTCACATTGTCAAAAGTAATTTAAGTGCAATGGACCAGAACTTACTTTTGATAATGAGTGTTGGGACTTTCAGATTCTTCTCTGTCCTTAAGTGTTTGTCCTGTCCTGTGGTTCTAAAAGGTTCAAGTCAGTTTTTTTCAAAAGTAATAATTTACAAGCTTACATGTTAAAGTGTGTCTAACTGATGACATAAATGGAACTCTGTAGTTAAGCTAACCTATACAGTTAGATGTTTATTGTGTACAACAAAATAAGTATTGCTTAGAATAACTGTGTTGTAACATAGGCAAATTTAGCACTTCACCATTTTAACACTGTAAATGGTTTTGTGTGTGCGGGCTTGTGCAATCATGTCCTGTATTCATCTGGCTGTACCCAAGATCCCACCCTAACTGTAACTGCCGTGAGCAAAGAATCCAGCTGAGGCCCAAATCCATTGACTGTGCACATGGAAACCAGGCCTAAATCCTGGCTGCAAATAGGACTGCAGAATTCATTATGTCAGAATGATTTGTGGCTTTAATAGATGTATGGCTTGTAAATAGTTTTTACAGCAGTGTAATGCACTTTTACACTGAGCATGCATCTTGAGACCTGTCTTGGTGGACGTGAGGGAGAAGGATGAGTGTTTATTCTGAAAAGAAATGTATTTGCAAATTTGCTTGCTTCTGCCTGACTTTCTAGTACATGTGTTAGTTACCTGTAGCACTGATGTGTCTTGTGTAATGGTTTAGAGAATGTGTGGGGTGTGGGCTGCGTTTTTTTTAACTCTTCCACTTCTTAGTTACAGGATTTTTATATTTTCTCTTAACTCTGATTTCGGCTTTCTCTGCTGCTTACCTTGCTATGTACTTCCAATTTCTTTCACTGTAAACTAGATTGATTTATAATCCTAACTATAATTTAACTAAGCTTTTGTCTGGGAACAAATATTCTGAGCCAAGAAAGCCATACCTCTCTCAGGGCTCTTGTCAGTTCAAGAAGTGAAGTTTCTATTACGTCTGTGAATATATGTATACAATGTACGGAAGTATTTTATTTTGGATAGCTCTCCTACAAACCAAGTCCCGCTGGCATTTTCTGCTATTGGGCTCCAGCTTGAAGTAAATGAATGGATTCTGTTGTTGCTGATAATACATGATATAATACAGCTTATTTAAATAAACAAGCGTAATTCAAGGAAATAACAGGTAAATTATTGAATTGCTGAACTGTATTAGCTCTGATAGGAGGAAAACAAAAGTTAAATGGGAAGTTCATAAAGAAGCTTCCATGGAAGTCTAAACCAATTTCATGATGATAGTTTGTCGTCAGTTGTGTTGGTAATTGATTGTGAGAGTTAGAATGAATGTTCTTTGTATCAGACACATAGACAGCCTTGTTGTGTTAGATCCTGTGTAGGCGTAATGAGCGTATGGCCTCTGGCCTGCAGAGCTTGTGGTCAACATTATAACAGGAATTCCAGTAGTCTCAAAATATCTAGATCAAAGGCCTAGAAGTTGAATAGAATTAAAATGGTCATTTATTGGAGAGATGGTTGAACAAAACAGACGATGGTACTCTGTTTAGCTTTGATGAAATACTTTTTGTGGGATTATTAGCATTTGGCTTTGTATGTAGAGTGAATGTATACTATAAAACAGGGTGTCTCTTTTTCATAGAATTGTAGAACCATTTTTGTTGGAAGAAACCCTTAAGATCATCAAATCCAAACATAACCTAACTCTGGCACTAAACCATGTCCCTAAGAACCTCATCTAAATGCCTTTTAAACTCCTCCAGGGATGGTGACTCCACCACTTCCCTGGGCAGCCTGTTCCAATGCCTGACAACCCTTTCCGTGAAGAAATTTTTCCTAATATCCAATCTGAACCTCCCCTGGCACAACTTGAGGCCATCTCCTCTGATCCTATCACTTGCTACTTGGGAGACCAACACCCTCCATGCTACAACCTCCTTTCAGGTAGTTGTGGAGAGCGATAAGGTCTCCCCTCAGCCTCCTTTTCTCCAGGCTAAACAGCCCCAGCTCCCTCAGCCGCTCCTCATCAGACTTGTGCTCCAGACCCCTCACCAGCTTCATTGTCCTTCTCTGCACTCTCTCCAGCACCTCAATGTCTTTCCTGTAGTGAGGTGTGTGTGTGTGTGTGCACTGCTGGTGATACACAAGCCAGGCCAAAGTGGAGCAGGGCACTGCAGAGCCAGCCGTTCTGTTGACAGAGGCACTAACTGCACCTATTGCTTTCACTGCTAAGAGTTGTGTTGCTGTTACTCCTGTCCCTTGTGTTCAGTTGCTGGAAAGAAGTAGTTGTAAGTCATGGCTTTAAAATACAGTTGAATAAATAAAAAATAAAACCACACACACTGTAATTCACTGTTCAGCTGTACATTCGAAGTCGAAGTGTATTTTGGAAGAAAATAATCTGGGATAGGGTGTTGTAGGGACTTGTGGATGGTGGGTGTAAAAGCGTGAGGAAACTAGAACAAATGAACTTTAAAAAAGGTTCAGATGAATTTATTTTAAGTTCCACTACTGTAGTATGAAACCAGATGCAAATTATGTTTTATATGAATAACCGAGAAACCAGATTTTTCATGAATTATAGAGTTTAAATTATCCCTCGAAGTGTCTTTTCATGAGTATACATAGAAAAAACTTAATTGAATCGAATAAGCATAGATTTGACTATTCTAATAGGCTGTTTTATGAATTATTTTAGCTAAAACTGTCTTCTAAAGAGACATTAAATCTGTTGTTTTTAAAACCCTTTGGTAGTTTATTTTTTTTTCTTCTATAAAACATTTCTGTCTGAAAAATCACAGTGGTTTCTGCATGACTGTGATTCCTTTCAAAGATGCCCATTTTTAGAACATCACTGTGAAAGATTTTTGGCTTTTCAATCCTAGTTCTTTTGCATGGTAGTGATTCTGGTTCATACTTGACCAACTGAATGAGAGCAGAAACTATGTGACTATTATTACTGTTTAGATTATTCAGCTTGGCATCAGGTGCTGATAATCCATTTTTCCTTTTCTCTCCAAGATTTACCCTCTGCTGTGACCTTCCATCACTCATACTGCTGCTTTAACAATCCTATTCAGTGCTGCAGTGGAAATTTTGCTCTGCACTGCAGTAAAACCACATAGAACCAGTCAAGCATGTAGTCCATTTATTTCTGGGTTTGCTTTGAGTTAATAGGGACTGAGACAGAAGATGGACCCAACAAAAAGCATAAGTAATGTATTGGTTTGCACCAAAAGAGGGGTGTGGGATACAAATTACAATAGGAGGCAGTCAAAGAGTCGATAACTGGCCGAAGACAATGCTATCTATCAGCAGCTCAAATGAGTAGTTCAGGGACAATCAGAAGCAGAAGTTTTGCTTGGGTTTGTCACTTCTATGCAAAAGAATGGTCGCACCTCTAGTCCAGAGCAACTAGTTTGCACCATTGCCACAAACAGATTTCTTTGGCCACTAATGGTTGTGGTGTATGTGTTTTGGTGGTGGTGTGTTATTTTGGGTTTGTTTTTTTGGTGGGGGGGGGTCGGGGAGGGGATTGTTTTAGTTTTGTTTGGTTTGTGTTTTTGGTTTTTTGTGTGCATGTATGGGTTTTTTTTTTTCTCCAAACAAGCAGCTGATTGGATTATGTTTTGTTAAAATTGATAAAATGAATTCCTAGGTGTGTTTCCAACTATAGAAGCATCTAGCTGAAGACACTACTATATGCTTTTTTTGTATAATGTCGTATACTGAAAAGTCCTTTGACTGAACAGGGTGCTATTTCTTATTCCTTAGCTCATGAAGCATTCTCTTATCAACAAATCCCTCACATTGATAATGAATTTTTAGGAAATCATGTCACATGATTTAGAAGTACAAATGTAAGCATCTCTGACTACTGTGATGTTATCTGCCATAGTCAACTCTTGAGTTACACTGTTGTTTGAAACTCTTATGTATTTTGAAAAACTGATTGCTACTGGCCTAAACAGATGGGAGAAAATCTTGCCAAAAACCAGCCAGTGTGTAGGGTTGGCCATCTGACTTTTGATTACTGGCCTGGTTTTACTGCTGACTTGGCCATTGCTGGGCAATCTATAGCTGTGCACAGCAGATCCTTTTACAAAGTAGGTGTTTATTTACATGTCAAAGGTGTAAACCATATTCATATGTAAGAGCTTGCTTGAAAACTGAGATTCTTTTGACCTATCGAAGAGATTAGATAGCGAGAACACCCAATTTAACAAGATTATTACCAAATGCAATTATTGTCTTTTTTTCTTCTAAAAAGTTTCTGCAAGTGACATGGCCTTGGAGGTATTTAGCCACCATAGCAATTCACCAGGGGTGGCAACAGGGAGTTGCTTTTCTTCTGCAATTCTTGCTGAATGGGGTTAGTTGCAGCTCACAGAATTTGAACTGAGCACTTTTGTTGAAATAGCAGACCAAAACAGTAGTCTATCAGTAGAGCTTGGAGAGCAAGTGCGAAATGTTTAAGAAAAGTTAACAGGAAAGTGTGAAATTTGCAAAATCATAGCTTAACATGATTATAATCATCAATAAGTAAGAAATAAAATACAGCTGCAAATAGCCCTGTTTCATCCAGTCCTTTATAGCTTGGCAAAGATACCAGAGTGAGGGGAAAGAACAGAGGCCTGCAAATTTATGTGTGAAAATTTACCATGAAATTGTTTTGTATAAATACATTAGCAAATCTGTGGATTTGTTTCGAATTGTTCGGTGGATGTTGTTTTCAATATGATGTGATTTTTTTTGTTGTATTTTCTGCAAGAGAAAATCTAGGAAAACTTGTTAAAAACTGCACTTGGTATTAGTTAAACCAGAAATATCAATATTTAAGGCATTTCTCTAGAACTGACTTCTGCTAAGTGTGCTGTATTATGAGAGACTTTCAAGCAACTGCTTAAAACCCCATGCTTGGCTTATGCACTAGGACTGAAACATAACTTTTTTTACCTCATCACCAAGAAATCCTTTTGGTTTTGGCTTGAGGGGGAGGTGGGAAAACCGAGCCACCAAGAATTGCAAAGCGGTATTGCCGTGCAAAATGTTCCCTTATCTATTAATACACCATAGAAGCAATAGCTGTGAATGGAATCCTCCAAAGGTAAATTAACTAACAGCAACAAAATTCTACATAGGTAGAAATTGTCTTTGCAATGAAGGTGTCATGTCTCTCTAACTCGAGAAAGTTTATTACTGTGGATGAGATGGATTTTTTTAAAGTAAAAATTCCATTTGTATGTTATGTTTCTTAACTTTCTAACGTAATGCATCTACAGGTGGATGAAAGCCAGACTGGAGAACCAGGGTGGCTTGGTGGAGAATTGAAGGGGAAAACTGGATGGTTCCCTGCAAACTATGCGGAGAAAATACCTGAAAATGAAGTTCCAGCTTCTGTAAAGCCAACAGTTGAGGCGACTGCTGCACCTAAAGTTTCTGTGCATGAAACCACTACGTCGCTAGGAACTTCTGCTTCTATAGAGTGCACTACAACTGCCAATAACTGGGCAGACTTCAGTTCAACGTATGTTTGGGTAGTGATTATCACCTTAAATGTTGTGGAGTCCTTTTCAATCGATTTGACTGTGGTGGCAGTTAACACAGAATATCAGGACTGCAAAATAAAAATAGCTTGTTTGAAGTTAAATATTTTTTCCATAGTAAACAGTTAAAATCACGGCACTGTGAAACTTTAGCCATGTTGCCATCATATCTGCCTGAGCAATGTAGAAAGAGGCATCACAAAAAGGAGACATTCCCAAGTGAGGATAGTGGCATGATGGAATTCCCAAATCCTTCTCTTAAATTAGTTGACAACAAACCTCACTGAAAGTTTCCAACTTGGATTATGCAAAATATGGTAATATGGCAGAGTTAACAGGAAAAGATGATTTATTATTTCCTTACCACAACATTAATAAGGCTGATAAAAGTAGAACATGTGCCCTTCCTTAGATATCTTGTTAGATCAACTCAATGCTCTGTGCAGTATTATCAGCTCTATGTAAATAGGGTTGGGTAAGCAATTGTCTTATCTTTTGATCATATAACATGTTTCTATAAATTAAAATCTAAATATCTTAGTACAATATTACAGTACATAAGATGTTCTACTACAAAATTTTCATCAAATAGGTCACAATAGCTTTTCCAATTATTTAAGCTCTTTCTGTTTCATTACAGTCATTTTTCTGAGGGGAGAGGGTAAGACTAAATCCTGAGCTTCCTGGAGATGTCTGGCACATACTGGATTTTAGTGTTTTGAATAAATCATACTTTTGACAAGGCTGGATATACTCTAGCTGGATAATGCATGCTTTCATGCTTTTCATAAAATTTAATATTTGATTTCAATACAAAGCGAGCATTTATACTATAATATTGTCCTTGCCATAATGTAGGGCTTAGGGATGGTTGTGGCCTTTGGACGCTATTACAATCTGTAATAAGCGGACAACAATTGATTACTCCAACTAATAGCACAAGCAACAGGCAAAGGAAACTTAGGTTTAAGAGATGTGCTTTGTTTACACTGCTAGAATTCATGGGATTTTGTTCATTTAAGTTGGTATTTGGAGGCAGAGATGTGGATTATGAGATTTAGGAGGCATTTTAAAGGATAAGAGAGAACATTAAAAGGATAAGATGTTGCCCAAAACTCTAAAGAGCTGAAAGAAGTCAGCAAGAAATAATTTTAAGTAAAAGGAAAAAGGTAAGGATTTCAATGAGTAGCAGCAAAATTATGTATAAGGGAAAGGGATGTGAGAGGTCAGTGACATGCAGGTGCGAAGATTTCAAACCAGTTTTGAAGAGAATGATTGGGGTTTTGTTTTTAAGTTACCACTTTCCACTGTGTATAATATAGACTGCACTACTTGAACTTCTGTTGTATTAGGGCACAGCTAAGAAGATGAAACTAAACTACAGGAACAGCTGGCCTTAAGTAACAAGGGCAATCAACTGTATTTAGAGATCGAATTTTTAAGATAAATTTATTGTTAGCCTATATTTGATTGCAGTACTTCCACCTGAGAGTTATGATGCTCATGGAATAGTCAATTAAAAGAAGTTAACCTAGAATGTAGAAATTTTTTTCTTCACAATCTTCCTGCATTTTTTCATTTGGTCGAAAACAGTAGGAATTATGTTATTCTCCCTCTTTTTTTTTTTTTTTTTTCTTCTCCAGATGGCCAGCGACCAGTAGTGAGAAACCGGAGACCGATAACTGGGATGCCTGGGCAGCTCAGCAGTCTTTGACTGTTCCTAGTGCAGGGCAGCTGCGGCAGCGATCAGCCTTCACTCCTGCCGCCGTTACAGGGTCATCTCCCTCTCCTGTCTTGGGTCAGGTGAGCACCTATATTTCTTAAAAGTGTTCTGACCTGGCACAAATGTTTGGAAAGCAAAGTATTAACATTGACCATCC